>NC_141991.1:8320442-8592617 GCF_049901715.1 Pseudonaja textilis
GAGTAGACTCCAATAAAGTCATCGTGATTCAGTTGATCATGATTAAACAAAAATATGTTTGGCAACATATATGTTTTCTCCAAAAGTGTTTTGTAAGGTAGTAATCTGCAATTCAGATTTTACATTTAGGATGGGTTTGATCTCCCATATGGTCTTCAGCTTTCCACAATCTCAACAATTGTAAGCTGTGGGGAATTCAGGAAGTCCAAGTCCACACATTTTAAAGATTTGTCATATATATATATAGTAGGGATTGCACTAAACATATGTAAGTGCAAAGAAACCCTTTGCCTATCCAGTGTTTTCAACTCCAGCAATTTTAAGATTATGTGGACTTCAACTCCCAAAATTACCCAGACAGCATTCCGGACTTCTTAAAATTGAGAAACACTGCTCTTCACTTTAAAAATGTTAAACAGATAGCTACACTTTCCCACTCATCCCCACACATTCCCCTTCTTCCAAAATATCTACAGCCCAAATATTTTGTCTTCACCCATTCTAGTGGGATCCAAGCGTGCTGGGAGGCAGAGATTCAGCTGAGGCCGTCAGACGGAGAGACGGCCGCCGCCCGGGGAGTGCCTGCTGCTTTCCCTCGCCAGGGCCGAGCGGTGGCGTGTTGCCCTGTGCCGCATGGCCCCTGCTTGGCAGCACACTTCTCGGCACGAGGCAGCCGGGTTGCCCAAGGAGCCCAGCCAGCCAGGCGAGGGGAAGGCAGCAAGGGCCTTGCTGGACTGGGATGGAAAACCCACTTGGCAAGGGGCCAGGGAAGCCTGTGGGCGGAGGACCAAGCGCGCTGGGAGGCAGAGATTCGGCCGAGGCCGTCAGACAGAGAGACGGCTGGTCTGTGGCTGCCCAGCTCCCTTTTCCTGCCGCTCACCTGAGTAGCCTGTAGCCGCGTGTCGGTGAGATGTGTCGGAACAAGATGGCGCCAAAGCAAAGTAAGCGGCCCGGTCCCAAATGATCCACGGACTGGTACCGGTCCGCGGACCAGTGGTTGGGACCCCTGATCTAGTCCACACACTCCCACCCAAGCAGGAGACCCTACATCAACTCTTATGACCTGTAATTCTACAGCCTCCCTTCATGTATTTGTTTTTCATTATCTCATCCTGTCATCGGCTATACCAAGCCTTATATTTAAGACTACTAAGGGAACATAATCACTTTGAGAGGTCAATTTCTGTGGGGGTTTTAGGTAGCGCAGCCCCTTGAAACAAGATCAATTCTAAGAATCCACCCAGCCAGGAAAGAAAAGGAGAAAAAGTGAACAAAAAGTCAAGACTTCAACAGAACTCAAGTAGATGTAAAAGAGAAAAGATATAGGTGCAGATTGTGTACTGTGTAGAAAAAGGATTCCTTCATTGAGTCTATAGAGATTATAAGTAATCCAAGGTTGTCTCAATCCTTGGTTGTCTCAAAAGTGCTTTTTCAAAAGACAAACTGGACTTTATTTTTGCTTGAAGATGTTTCACTTCTTAGCCAAGAAGTTGAAAACTGAAGAAACTTCTTGGATGAAAAGCTAAAAACAAAGTCCAACTGTCTTTTGAAAAAACAGCTTTGGAAGTCTTGAGTGTCATTGCAGGAATACAGACAACAGAGACAATAAATTGGTGTAAAGGAATCCCCAAAGTATTTATTGCTTACATACTTATTTAATAAATGTAGTTGCTGTGTGGCTGCCTTCAGCAATTTCCTTTTGTCACATTTGCAGCACCATCCATGCCGTCTCCCTCCCTTTCTTCAAGACTTCAAGAGAACAGAAATAGATATAAAACAGAAAAGATGTAGGGCAGATTGTGCTCTGTAGAAACCGGGGGATGCCTTCCTTAAGTCTATGGATGTCCAGGGCAGAGGATCCCCTGCCTTTCCCACTTTGGGCTCAGGGAAATGGTTCAGTGAGATCGATGGGGTGGGGAAGCTGACATGCAACTCCCTTTGCATTTGCCCACTGCTTTGCCTAAGTGGGAATGTGCGAGTGCACAAGCACACTCAACCGCCACTTCCGCGGCCCCATGCTGTAAGTCCCAATTCCCGGTAGTGGGCCATGGCCTGGGGGGTTGGGGGTCTCCCAATCCAGGTCATGATTGTCCCAAAGGTGCTTTTTCAAAAGACAACTGGACTTTGATTTTGCTTGAAGACATTTCTGTGCTCATCCCAGAAGCTGAGAACTGAAGAGGCTTCTTGGATGAGAAGCGAAACATTCCCTGAACGTCATTGCAGAAATACAGATAATAAGACATAAACTGGTGTGAATGAACCTTCGAAGCATGTATTGATAGCGTATCATATTTCCTTGAAAATAAGACAGTCATATTTTTGGAGCTCCAAAATAAGCATTAGGACTTATTTTTGTGGAAACACAATTTCAGGGTGATCAGCCCGGATGGGCATCCCATCCCCCAGGCACGTGGACAAAAGGCAGCGAGTGCATGGGGGGCCTATGTCCAGCAGCAGTTGCAACCTGCTGGACACTTGGTCAGCATACTTGGGGGCTGCACAGCCCGCACAGCACAAGTGGGTTAATTACCTCTCCAAGCAGCAAATGGCAGAGGAAGTGCGGGGGTGGGTGGGAGCATGCAATCCGGATGTGCCTCATGGGCTGAGGGAAAGCGGAGAGTTGGTAGGCCGGAGCAGGCAGGTGGCTGGCCACGGGAGACTCGTCTTCAGTGTGGCAGCGCTGGCAGCAGATAGGCAGAGGCACGGGGATGAAGGTATGCAATCCTGACGAGCCGTGTGGGCTACAGACAAGCTGAGAGATGGTGGCACCAAGTGGGCAGGTGGCCACGGGACGTTTGTCTTTGCATCTCTTGGCTTGCCTGTGGCCTGCAGAAAGCGTTGAGATTGCCTGCCTCCCCACCCCCACGCCTCTGCCTCCGTCTGCTGCCAGTGCCACCATGCGAAGATGAGCCTCCCACGGATGTCCACCTGTTCCGGCCCACCAACTCAGCTTTCCCGCAGCCTGCATGGCACATCCAGTTCACCTACCTTCCCGACTTGTGCCTGTCTCTGCATCTGCAGCCAGTGCCTTTATGTGAAGACAAGCAATTCAATTTAGTTATTTGAAAACCTCTTAGTGAAAAGCTGGAGGATCCTTTTTCATCCTCTTCAAGGTTTTTGGCTCCAGTAATCACAATCACTTTGGAAAGAAATGGTATTCAGTAAAATACTTTACCAAATTATAGCTTGAATATAGTTATCTATATTGCTTAGTCTCACATAACTGTTAATTAGCTGTACTGAAACTGGGTAATGTAGATAACTTATAAGTGTAAACTGGGTAGCCACCATGGCCAAAACGGCTGCAGTTCAGTCACCTTCCTGAGATGTTTAGCATTTGCCCACTGAAGGTGGTTATCATGGGTGAAAGGCCAATGTTTTTTACTTTAGCAATTAAGTCTCCAGATAAAAGACATCTTAGGTTATGATCAAATTAGTAGGAATGTTGCACACTATTACATTTATTGTTTCTACTGCACTTTGACCTTTATCTAGAGCAGGGGTCAGCAATCTGTGGCTCTGGAGCTGCATGTGGCTCTTTCATCTCTTTGCTGCGGCTCCCTATCGCTGGTTGGCTCCACAATTGATAGGGCTTTAGGTTAGGACTGGTAGAGGAAAAAGGATGCCATGCTAAGAAGAGACTGATGGGGGAATTGGACTTCAGAATTGAAGGAGGGCTTCCGGTTAGGACTTTTGTGGCTCTTTGAGTGTTTAAGGTTGGCGACCCCTGGTCTAGAGGCTACTCTGATCTGTGGTTTTGAACTGCTGAAGGCAGGATGTGTGAAGAGTAAACATAATTTCCTTCCCACATACTTCAATAAAAATTCTCTAGTTCAGCTGATCCTTTCTATATATGGCAGATAACATTAAAACACTTATAACTAAAAGCTAAACTTGACTTGGGATTTGAGGTGAGCAAGAATGAAGTATTCAAATTGCCTTTTAATGATGGTTGCAATGGTTTCAAGGGGTGTGTTTTACCTCCGAAAGCACCTCCATCTTTATCCCAAAGTCTCCCCACTGCAAGGAGCACATAAAAGCCATGCCAAAACTGAGGAGATTGATTCTCTCCTTCCCAAGAGATAAAAAGTCCCCGAATCTAAAGGAAAATATTCCCAAGAGATAAAAGTCCCCGAATCTAGAAGAAAAGATAGAACGGGCAGAAGTACATCCACAAAGAAAGAAAGGCCACATCTGTCAAGTGGAGGATCTAAACTGCAGCTCCTGATCAGAAGGAAAAAGAAATCAAAAGAAATATTTCACAAAAGTGACAGGCATTTACCCAGAAATCCAGCAGCCACCCACAGAGTAGGAGTTCTCAAGTTCTCTCACTTTGACTTGGGTTGGGAAGTACAAGTGGAGAGGAAAAAAATAAGATAAGCGAACTAACATGGTTATATAGTCATTTGAAAGTGGATCTTAAAATAGGATGTCATTTGTGGTAGTCATTCATGGGGGAGATTTTAACAGAGCTCCGGGGAAGAAGAGGAGATCCATCCAATGCTTCTGAAGAGCTTCCTTTTAGGATGATCCAATTGGGGTCACTTTTCCAGTTAAATGAAGGTTTCTTGTGAAACGTTTAAACGCCTTCCATTTATGACAAGAAAATTCCGAGGGTGAACACGGGGTCTCCATAGAATTACCCAGTTTCACTCATTCAGTTTTCAAGATTGTTCTGGGGATGCGAATGAAAGGTTGAAAGAGTTGAATATTTTTTAAAGTATTTTGAAAGCCAGTTTAAAGAAAAAAACCTGCTTGGGCACGGGGTTCGATTAGATGACCTTCAAGGTGCCTTCCAATTCTGTTAATTTGTTAGATTCCATTCAAAGGCGCTTTACTCTAACCCACCCCAGCTCTCCCTCCTCCGGTCCTTCGTCCACACATCCCCACCCACTCCCCTACCAAATACTCCGCCACCACGTGACTTCGGCCGACCTTTGAGCGTTTACAAAGAACAGGGCATGCGTAGAAGACCTTTGCCAGGTCCGACTGTCTCACACAGAGGATAGGAGAGGCGAGGCGGTAGTTGTCTTATGAGACGCTCTAATCAAGAGCATGAGGGATCAGAATCTTGTGCCTCTAGGAAGTAATCATATCTCACCGAGTCTGTGGGGGGCCTGACGAGCGCGGGAAATTTTGGCGGGAGTGACTCGCAGCTTCTCTGCCTCAGAAGCCCTGAGGGGGCGGAGCCCCGCCCCCTTCTCCTCGCTGAAACCGGGAAAGGGGCGGGAAGGATCGGCGGAGGAGGGTCAGCCGTGACCGAAGGCGGCCTCGGAGGGAGTTTCCCCCCGTTCGGGCTGAGCTGAAGCCGGAGACCGAATGGAGGCCCGGGGGTCTCCCCTTCAGGCGGGGAGCGGCCTCCCCGAGGGTCCCCGCAGCTCCGAGGCTGAGCGCTGGCGCTTTCGCAGCTGTGCCTCCTTGGAGGCCGAGGGGCCCCGGGCGCTTTGCAGCCGCCTGCACCGGCTGTGCCGGGGGTGGCTGCGGCCCGAGCGGAGCAGCAAAGCCGAGATGCTGGACCTAGTGGTGCTGGAGCAGCTGCTGGCCCTGCTGCCCCCGGAGCTGTCGGGCTGGCTGAGGGAGTGCGGGGCGGAGAGCTGCGCCCAGGCGGTGGCCCTGGCTGAAGGCTGCCTCCTCGGCCCCGCAGCCTCCCCGGAGCCCGGAAAGGGGCGGCAGGTGAGACAAATACACCGTGGGACGCTGGTGTATTTCTCAGCCTTTGTAAGAAATCGCAGCCTCGAAGAAGACGTCATTAGAAGATTTTCAGTAATTTCCAATATTTTGGAATATATTGCATCTTGAGACAAATGCTTCTGTTTCACAATGGTAAAAATTCAGTGGGATGCTGACACATGTAGCAGACTTCGTAGGGAATCAAGGACATTAAGAAGGGACTAGGGCAAACATCTGTTTGGGCATCATAACAGAAATGGTTGCAGTTGAGGCACCCTATGGAGATGCGGTTTACCATTTTTTCACTAAAAATGATAATCTTGGAAGAAAGGCCCATTACTGCACCAAACAGATCTCAGGATAAAAGAGATCCCAGGTTATGGTCCAATTAGGAGGAATGTTGCACACTTTTCCATTCATTGTTTCTCATTGCTCTTTGATCTTTGTCTAGACTAGAGCCTATTCTGATTTGTGTTTTTGAATTGCAGAAGGCAGAATGTGTGGGGAGTGGATGGGATTTGCTTCCCACACGTTCCAATAAAAATTATCTGGTTTAGTAGCTCTTCCTTTCTGTATATTCAAACTTCTTAAAAGATTTGTTACTATAAATTAAACCTGATTGGTAATTTAAGGTGGGAAAGAATAAACAATTGAAATCGCCTTTTAATGACAATCGTGTTTTCAAGGAGTACATTTTACTCCCAAAAGCATCCCTATGTTCATTCCAAAGTCTTTCCCTGAATTGCCAGGCTGGTGTGGTCCTGCAAGAGGCACAGAGAAGAAGCCTCCATAAAAAGGAAGAGGAGAATGTTCCTATTCCTCAATAAAGGTCCCCAAATCTAAAGGAAAATACTAGCGAAACAAGAAGAACAGGCATGAGTACATCCACAAATGGAAAAAGACTCACTTGTCAAGTGAAGAGGAGGAAATGAAGATGCAGTTCCTGATAGAAATAACAGCCACCCACAGAACAGGAGTTCCCAAGTTCTCTCACTTTGAGCGGTTGCAAAAATAAGTAGACAGGGTAAATGTAAGGCAAGAAAATTAAACATCTTTATTGTGCTGTCCCAGCCAGTCTATGGGAATTGGATAGTTGCTTTGGAATTATGAGCTGTCCCCTTAAGGGAATGCATCATGGTAAATGTAGTTAAAGATATCCTGGGAAATGTAGTCCATGAAAATTTATGGTCATCTGAAAGTGGATGATAAACCAGGTGGTTCTTTCAGTTGCAGGAGCCGTTTGTGGGTGATATCTTAGCAGAACTTCAGGGAAGAGGGGATCCATCCAGTCCTTCTAAAGAGTTGTTTTCTCAAGGATCCAAGTAGAGCCAACTTGTCAGGTAAGTAGGTTTCTTGTGAGAAGTTTAAATTTTTGTTCAAGAGCTACTTTGAAAATCAAATGCTGAATCGGTGTGCCTGGTCTCCCCATGGAATGATTCAGTCTCACTGATTCAACCTTCAGAACTGTTCTGTGGGTGCACAGGAAGGACAGTTCAGAAGAATTTTGTATTAAGAAATGTAATTGATATGTTGGAATATTTTTCAAAAGACTGGACAATAAGTTTTTTAAAATAAAGGCCATTAAGCGAAACAATAGCAATTGTAAAAAAAAATTGTTCCAGAAATAGACCAACCTATCCACTTTAAAAAGCTCATATGAAGGACAGGTATGTGTACCCCTAAGTCAAAGCTAACTGGTTGTAACAATAAGACTGTTGGTCAAATGATCTGACATTTCCAGGATCATTTCCAACATTTTGAAATAGGCCACGTAAGAAATTCCTAGTTAAGTTTGTCCTGTTTTTAAAGAAATGTTATTTTGCTGAGCCAGGGAGATGAGGCCAGGGAATTCCTCTCCCCAAAACCTTGTTGAGTTATTCCAGGCCAGTGGGCGTGTGTGTTCCATACGTGTTGCCACACTACAACTTGGATGCATCTAAGGCATGTTTTCTGCCTTTACAACAGGCTTCCCAGCCCTTTGTGGACGTGCAGAACCTATGCTTGTCCTATTGGAAATATCCAACTGGTCTCTGTTTTCTCTTTTGGGAGTAAGGAAAAACAAAAACAAAAGAATTGTCTGCTGGAGAAGATTTTCTTTCTCTTTCTAGGACTCTGATCCCTTTGAGGATGTGGCTGTGGACTTTACAGAAGAAGAGTGGGCAATGCTCGATTCTGGCCAGAAGGCCTTGTGCAAGGAAGTCATGGTGGAACTTTTCAGGAATATGGCTGCTCTTGGTAAGGATCATCTTTTCTCTTGAGTTCCATTCATTGGGAAAGGTGTTTTAAGTGGGAAATAAAGAAGATACCTACATTCAATTACTTAAGGTGGTCAAACTCTACCTGTCCCCCATCTGGCACCATCTTTCTAACCTTTCCTAATGTCAGGAAAATCGCGGTCACAATGTTTACTATATAACTAATATCCAGTGGAGGAGCCATGGCTACAAAGAGCCTCATACACATTTCTTCGATTCCCTTCAATCACCAGGGCCCCCATAGAAAACAAACCAACAGTGGCACTTCATGGGCAATTTTGTCTAGCTCAAGGGTCTTCAAACTTGGCAAGTTTAAGACTTGTGGACTTCAACTCCCAGAAATCCTGAGCTAACATGACTGGAGAAGGAGTTCTGGGAATTGAAGTCCACAAGTCTTAAAGCTGGCAAGTTTGAAGACCCCTGCCATAGCCACTGTAGAACACAAGGCCTTGGCAGAAATGCTCATCATGGCTTTAGGAAAGTCCCTCAATGCTCCATGGAAATCCCTTGTTAGATTGACATATGAACAACAAAATCTTCTGATTCAGTGCTCTAAAATTTCTTGGATACTATTACAATCACCCGGATAACAATTTGCACCCAACATCACCTAGGTTGACAAATAGCTTGTGCCAGAGCAGATGATCGGATGGGCATATTTTTTTACTCAGGGAGACAACCCCTACCCCGCTTTGCCATCATTGTAAATCTAATGAGAATTTCTATTCTTTTCCAAACAGGTGATGGCCTGGTGAATGAGAAAGAAAAACAGCTGAGGTTACTGACATTGCAAAGAAAAGTGTCTGCAAAGAATCATTCCTTCCCTTTTACTTTATCTAAAATACTGAATAGAAAATACAAACTACATACTTTTGCAAAATATGAGAGGGATTTCCATCTAAGCAAAAAGATGAAACTATGCATTCAGTATGGAAAGAGCTTCAGTACCAAAAGTAATCATTGCCATTGGAGGATCCACACAAATGAGAGGTCATATAAATGTCCAGAATATGGAAAAAGCTTTTGTCAGAAAACAGGGGTTATTTGTCATAGAAAGATCCATGCAGGAGAGACACCATATAAATGCATGGACTATGAAAATAGGTTTATTGCCAATTGTCAGCTTACTTTCCATCAAAGGATACACACAGGGGGAAAATTGTATAAATGCATGGAGTGTGGAAAAAGCTTTCATTGGAACTCAGAATTTATTCGTCATAAGCGGATCCACACTGGGGAGAGACCATATAAATGCATAGAGTGTGGAAAGCACTTTATTCAGAAAAGACATCTTATTGTTCATGAAAGGATCCACACCGGGGAGAGACCATACAACTGCATGGACTGTGCAAAGCAGTTTACACAGAAAGGTCATCTCATATATCATGAAAGAATCCATACAGGGGAGAAACCATATAAATGCACAGAATGTGAAAAAAGCTTTGCTCAAAGAGCACAACTTAATGCCCATAAAAAAATCCACATAGAGGAGAGACTATTTAAATGCTTGGAGTGTGGGAAAAGCTTTAATTGGAGCAGGGGTCTAATTCATCATAAAAGAACCCATACTGGAGAGAGACCATATAAATGCACAGAGTGTGGAAAAAGCTTTGCTCAAGCAGCATATCTTAATGCTCATAAAAGGATCCACACAGGGGAGAGACCTTATAAATGCCTGGAATGTGGAAAGAGCTTTTTTGACAGCGGTGACCTTACTCGACATCAGAGGATCCATACAGCAAATAAACCATATAAATGCATGGAGTGTGGAAAGAGCTTTATTGACAAGTGTCGCCTTACTACCCACCAAAGAATTCACACGGGGGAAAAACCATATAAATGCATGGAGTGTGGGAAAAGCTTTTGTCGAAACGTAGAATTTATTCATCATAAGAGGATCCACACTGGGGAGAGACCATATAAATGCATGGAGTGTGGAAAAAGCTTTGCTTGGAAAGGGCATCTTAATACTCATAAAAGGATCCACACAGGGGAGAGACCATATAAATGTTTAGAGTGTGGAAAGACTTTTGTTCGGAAAGGATGTCTTACTGGTCATGAAAGAATTCACACAGGGGAGAAACCATATAAATGCACAGTGTGTGGAAAGATGTTTGCTAGGTCGGGACATCTTTATTCTCATAAAAGGACCCACACAGGAGAAAGACCATATAAATGCACAGTGTGTGGAAAGAGCTTTAACTGGAACAGAGATCTCATTCGTCATGAAAGAATCCACACTGGGGAGAGACCATACAGGTGCATGGAGTGTGGAAAGCACTTTACTCAAAAAAGTGGTCTTATTAATCATAAGAGAATCCATTCTGGCGAGAGACCATATAAATGCACAGAATGTGGAAAAGGCTTTACTCAAAGAGGACCACTTAATTCTCATAAAAGGATTCACATGGGAGAGAGACCATATAAAAGTGTGTAGTGTGTAGAAAGCTTTAAACAAATTTACTCATGAAAGAATGCACACACAGGAAAATCCATAGAGTGTATGGAGTGTGGAAATAATTTTACTAGGAAAGAACATCTTACTCATCACGAAAGAATCCATGCTGGGAGGAAGGCTTCTAAATGAATAAAGTAGAAAGATCTCCAGTACAGACTTTTTTCTGACTCAACCCACATAGGAGAGAAATCATGTAAATGCAGGGAGTGTGGAAACAGCTTTACTCTGGAAGGACGCCATAATTCTCATAAAAGAATGCTCACAGAAGAAACCTTAGAAATACATGGAAGGTGCTTCAGAATAAGCTTTCTGGTCCCAAATACTGGAATTCATTCAGAACAGCCAGCTGTTCCCTTTCCTACTTTGACCTGCATTTTTCTTCTTGCTGTGGAAAGAGGGATGCAAAATAGGAATTAAACCTTTCAGTTTTCCTCCCTGTTACTGGTCACCATCTTACTATCTTTTTCCAATTGGAGAATTCTGACTGATGAATTCCTTGACTTCCCTCTTAATTTACCTCAAGACACTATATAATGAGTGTCAAGCCTGCGGTCTGGATGCATCACATGCTGGCCCCATTCAGTTTAGCAAAGGGGAGAAAAGTCCTGCTATGTCATGTGATGCCGCCTTGGCCGGAGTTTGATACCCCTGGTCTATATGAAATGGAAATGGTATACATATATCAAATTCAGAAAGCAATTCAA
Organism: Pseudonaja textilis; assembly: GCF_049901715.1. Taxonomy (NCBI): domain Eukaryota; kingdom Metazoa; phylum Chordata; class Lepidosauria; order Squamata; family Elapidae; genus Pseudonaja; species Pseudonaja textilis. The sequence goes on from NC_141991.1 coordinate 8,331,530, forward strand.
TCTGCGGTGTTGTTTTAATTTGGAAAACATCGTGGTCATTTTCATTCCTCTTAAGTTTAGCTAAAGAAATCTTGCCATTTCTCTTGAGAGGAGTGAGTTCAGCCTCAGAAAGGCACCCTGTTTTTGAGCAGTTGCCAAAGTAAATTCTTCACCACTTCAGCTTCCCAACATATTTTGGGGAGGAAACTCCTTTTACAGTCTTGGAATCTTATTAAGAAACTTATTAATAAAGGTTTCCCCCCCACCCCTTTTCAGTAATGTTAAAGAATTTTGCAAATGAAAATGGTGACAGTTCACAAAGATTACTAGGGAACAAATTGAAATACACATTATTTCCATAGCAAGGAAGATAAAGCGGGAATGGCTAAATTGATTATTTTATTCAAAGAGTAAAATATGTTCTTATTTGGATATCACTTCTGGAATTTGTGTTTGTGAAGAAAAATATGAAACTTTGACCTTGGTTTTATTAATTAGATTTGTTGTTATAGGAATGGCTAGTTATAAATGTGTAAAAGCAAAAAAGTTGAGGTTGGAGTGTGTTTATCTTGTACTGTGCTAAGAAGAGTTGGAAGTCAATGCCCCCCTTTTTCTCTTTCCCCTTGTATCTCATGCTCCCTTTTCCCTGCTCCCTTTCCCCTCCTTAATTTCCCGTTTTTTTCTTTGTATTTTATATAAAAATAAAAATGATAAAAATTTGGGGAGGAGAAACTTTTTAGTTGTAATTTCTCTGCAGTTGCTTTCCATTTATTCTTTTTTCACTGCTAAGCCATTTAAATTTAGTAGCTGGAGTAGTGGGGTTGGGCAGTGAACCAGAACATGAAGTTGTGCTTGATTGTTTGAAGAGTGCTGGCTCCTCCTATGTGAGGCAATCTGTACTTGAGTTGGTTGTTGTGGGTGTTGGGTGAGGAGTTTCCCTTCCCCCCCCCTTCTGTGTATTCCCTGTGCTCTGCAATTTACCTGGTGATGCTCCTCTACCTGACTGTTGTATCAGTGGTGGGATTCATTTTTTTTAATCACCAGTTCTGAGAGTGCGGCTTGGTGCGCTTTATGCACGCATGCTTTATGCACGTGCAGAGGATTTGCTACTGACCTGCAATCCTGCACTCTCCCTGTGTGTTAAACAGCTGATGCGCAGCAATCCACTCTGCTACGTGAAGCAGCTGACCTTGAAAACCAGGAAATAAAAGTCATAGAGCTGGGGCAGGCAGGCCCAGCAACTGATCATTGGAGCGAACAAGTTCGCTCACAGATGATCCTTGGAACGATCCTCAGCCAAACTGGTAGAATACCACCCCTGGGTTGTATATATTGATGTAATATATGTTTATATAAAACTACAAGTATGTGTTAACAGAACACAGATACAGAAAAATGTATAGGGCATATTGTATTCTGTAGAAAAAGAGGATTTTAACAGACCAAAACACCAGAGAACAAACTAGCCTGAAGAAATCCCCAGAGCATTTATTGTTTACGTATCAATTTGTGTGTTGCTCTTCCAGGTTCAGGCATGCCAGCTAGCTGGTCTTCATGTGCATGGCAGCGCCGGAAACTGGAAGAGCAGCTGCCTGATTTGCATGTGCGTGCCGGGAAGATCTTCCAGTTTCCAGCATGTGCACTGGCCAGTTGGTCTTCACGTGTGCCAGAATGTGGAAAAGGCTTTGCTCGAAAGGAATATATTACTGATCATGAAAGTATCCACATAGGGGAGACACCATATAAATGCACAGTGTGGAAGTGACTTCCATACAAGGAGTAATCTAATTCACCACCAGAGGATTCACACAGTGGATAGACCATTGGATAGAGTTTGAAAAGATTCACTGAGAGTAGTGATATTACGTGCCATCAGAGGACCAACACTTGATAGAACATATAAATGCTTGGAGTATGGAAAGAGCTTTATTAACAAATGGATGCACACAGAGGAAATACAATATAAATGCAAGGAGTGTGGAAAAAGCTTTCATTGGAACAGTGATATTGTCATGAAAGATCCATATTGGGGAGAGTCCATATAAATACATGGAGTGTGGAAAGCTTTATTAACAAATGGTGTCCTTGGCTTTCCTCTTAATTTACCTAAAAACCTGGTCTTCCGGTGGCACTTCCGTTGAAGACTGATCGGAGTCGGAGATTGTGCATAGCTTCAATTTGTGCTCTACCCGTTGGAGGGTCCCAAACAGGATCAGAGCCACCCTGTAGGGGTGGTGAAAAAGGGGGAGACTGCCCGTCGGATTGAGGGGAGCCACATCTTTTCTCCCTGGCTAGGAACACTCCCTACGAAGACTGGCTGTAGCGGTAGTCTCAAAGTGACTACCATGAAGACGGAAGGTTAACCAGAAACTAAGGTTGTTGTGGAGCGGTGACGTGATGGAAGTGTGTGGACCAGGCAAAATATCAGACTTTAAAAGGAAACTCCAGAACAGAAGAAGAGTTCTTGTTAAGGATTGTAGAAGCGGTAATTCAAAAGAGGAAAAATTGGAAGTGTATGAAAATGGACTTCGAAAAAAATTCAAACAGTTGTGAAATAATTCAGATTATAACGTTATGAAATTGAATTGGATAATTATACAGAATTTGGCACTAATTAGGCATTGATTAAATGCTGGAAATCATCACTTGAGACTTTCAAGAAGAGATTGGACTGCCATTTGTCAGAAATGGTGTAGGGTCCCCTGCTTGGGCAAGGGGCTGGACTAGATGACCTACAAGGTCTCTTCCAACTCTGTTATATCTGTTAGGAATTGACTATATTAAAAAGAAAATAACAGCTGATAATTTGGAATTAGTGAAGCTAATAAAAGCTTAAAAGTGGAAAATTAAAAGTTGGAAAGTGGAAACTGAATTAAGAGCGCCACCTAATGGTAAAGAACATTTTTATTGACTTTATGGAAAGTGTTTGGTCTACCTAAGATCTGAATAAGAAACAAAATAAAAGGAATTTTCATACAACAAAACTTCAAAAAGTGGAATATTAAAACAGTACAGAAAAGAAATATGTGAAGATATTACCCTGGGACTGACTGGTGGTTTTGAAATAGTTTGAAAAGGAGTAAACTGAATAAAATTGAAAAATAAAGACTTCTAGACATTAACTGTAAAAAATTAAAACTTAAAAGACACTGGTTTAAATAAACTACAGGACGATTGGATATAAGTATTAAGGAAGAAAAAGAAGTGAAATAAAATGAGTGAAATATATAAGGAAATAAGACTGGAACTGCAAAGTGTGGATAGGATATAATAAAAGCTTTGAAATATGGAGTATTATAATAGAAAAACTAGAAATGGTGACAAAAATTACAAGAACAAAGAAAGCCAAAGGTGGGGGGGGAGTTAAAGAAGAAATCAGCTGTAAAGAACAAAGGGAACAATGAACATCAAGAAAGGACAAAAAAGGATCTAAAATTAAGATTTTAGAGATTGATGTGATAAAGGGGGAAACATCTGGAAGATTAAACGAAGAGAAAATTACAGAAGAGGGAATTACAGAGAAAAGATCAAAAGAGGGAGGGGGAAAAAACAAATAAATGAGAAAGAAATTGCGGGAAATAACAGTGAAGAGGGGAAATTAAGAGAAAGGACCAAAAATGATAGAAAATGGAAAGCAAGCTAAAGACGAGAAGAAATTATATAGTCAGGAGGACGAAACGATGTTTAAAGATGAGAAGGGATTACACATGGAAATGTATTTTGGTATTTAAGAACATAAAGGTTAAGATTGGAATTGATGTTTTATTAATTATTGCTAAAATTCAACATAAATTTAACTGGAACAAATATGGAAATAATTTACTGTAAGATTACTAATTAATATTTAACAATGTGATGAATAAAGTGAATATGAAGCATGGGAATTAAAAATGATTATATTATTAGCTCTCATTGATTAAATGGAATAAAATGGGAAAATAATTTGTTATGTTTTTTGAATAAATATAAGAATATAATAAAGGGAATACCATATGGAACATGATTTGTGTGTGTGTATGTGTGTATGATATATAGTAGATAGGGGCTTATTAATATAGAATGTGGTAATTTTTTTAAAATGGCTATATTATTTTTATAATGTGTTAAAGGGAATAAAATGGGGAAAATGTATAAGGTAAATGGATGGCAAGATTGAATTGACCATGAAAGGGCATGAATATTAGGTAATATAAATCAAGATGAATTTTATTGAATAATGAATGGAATAACTGTGATAAAACTTGCAAATATGATGGATACAAGAAAATGTGTGTAATGAATATAGAAATTGGTTAAGAATATAGATAATTGTCATGGCTCTGACATCCACTCCATTTAAATCATGAGTCTCTCGCCACATCTCTCAGAGTTCAAAGATGATTTATTAGGAGTGAACATGCTGGTGCTACCTGGGTATAGCCAACTGAGACACATCCTTCATTTCATCCTTGACCTTGGTTTTCCCCCCACCCCCTGGATGTGTATTCTCCAATGGGACACATCCATAGCCAAGAGCCATCAATCATGATTTCCAGTAATAACCTTGCACGCGAGAAGCTTTGGCCACCTAGAAATTATCTATGAAAGTATTTAAGGAATGCACTATTTCCCCCCATTTCTGCTAGCAACTCTAAAAATCCAGAGAAATATTTTTGAGTTTACAATAATATTGTAAAATAATGTATAAGAATATTAAAAGAAAAATGGAATAGGCAATGATATGAACTTGGATACAAAAGCTAAATATGTAGTCATGGTCATGTTTGTATTGAAATATAAAAACCTGGAATCACATTGTTCACTAAAGAGATGTTTTTAAAAAATAAAAAATTTATTGCAAAATAAATTACCTAAAAACCTCTATATAAGTATAAATAAAGAATTCATCGAATTTATAAAATTTAGAAAGCATTTCACCCTACAGAGTTATGTTACTTCCCACAAAACGGTCATATTCTTTTCTTTCCTCTTAAGATTTATCTAAACAAATGTTTTCTATTTGTTATCTTCTGACCAGATGAAAGCATGAGATCAGATCCAGAAAGGAAAGCTTTTTGAGCCGTTGCCAAGGCAATTATTCCTCACTACTTGAGCTTCCCAACATACTTTGGACATTAATAAACTCTTATGACCTGCAATTCTCCTACAGTCTCCATCCGTTATTTTTCCACTATCTCATCCTGTCAAAGTGATCAGCAATACTGATCCCCTTATTTGAATCCCTCTAGGGAATAAACCCACTTCTGGAGGTCAATTTCTCAGGTTTTTTTTTAATGTAACACGACCCCTTGAAATCAGATTAATTCTACAATCCAGCCTGGAAAGATCAAACACAAAGGTTAACAGAAAGTCAAGACCTCCAACAGAACAGAAATAGATATAAAACAGAAAAGGTGTAGGGGAGATTATACTTTATAGGAAAATGATACCTTCTCAGAGTCTATGGCAGGCATGTCAAACTAGATTTCATTGAGGGACGCATCAGGGTTGTGTTTGGTGGGGGAGAGGCTGAACCTTGGGCTGCTTTGCAAATAACACAGTAAAAATACTGGCCAAGATTCCCCCGCCCCCTTTTTTTAAAAAAAGCTTTGTTTTCACTGGCAGAGGAACCGCGGGGCAGACTGTTGCTGTTTCCAGGACAGCCCCATGGGCCAGATCTATGCACTCCACAAGCTGGATCCAGTCACTGAGCCTTGAATTGGACACTCATGATCTATGGAGATTCTCTGTCCGGCACAAAGGTTCCCCAACCTTTCCCTGTTAGTGGGCCAGTGGTGATGCTGGGGAGAAGGTTCTGCAAGACAAGTGAAGCTTGTGAACAGCTCCCTTTGCACTAAACTGCTGCTTGCGTAAGTGAAGATGTATGGGTGCATGACCACACACTTGCACATCACTTCCACGGCCCACTTCAAAACAGCTAAATTACTGATAGTGGGCCATGGCCCTAGGAGGTTGGGGACACCTTATCCAGGTCATGGTTGTTCCAAGGTCATCTTTCAAAAAGCAACTGGACTTTATTTTTGCTTGAAGACGTTTCACTTCTCATCCAAGAGGGCCGAGAACCGAAGATGCTTCTCAGATAAGAAGCTAAACCATCTTCAAGCAAAATCAGAGTCCGGTTGTCTTTTGAACAAGCACCTTTGGGTGTCATTTCATTGAGCGCCACTACAGGAATACACATAACAGGACAAATAAACAGCTGTGAAGGAACTCCCAAAGCATTACTGTTTGCATGTTTATTTCATAATAAACGTCCCTGTGTATGGCTTCCCTGCGATCTTTCCTTTCCCCACATTGGAAGCATCACCCATTTCATCTCCCTCCCCTTCTTCCACCTGTTCCAGGAACACACCCACATTTCGAAGAGGATTGCGGGAGAAAGAAAAGTCCCAGGCGGCCAGAAACAGCCATCAAACCAGGTTATATCCAAAGGCGCTTCGCTCATTTCAGCCCAGCTCAATTTTCACCGCACCCATCATTCTCGGACCCCTAGAGCCCTTCCCCCCCACTGGCATCCCCTGCCGCTCTCGAGGAAACGTTCCACCATGAGGCGAACTAGGGCGTCCTTTAACCGTCGGTAGGGAGCAGGGCATGCGCAGAGAACCTTTGTCAGCCCTCGATGCCGAGCACGGGACAGGGGAGGTCGTGGTTGCCCTAAGAGAAGCTGTAGCCAAGAGCAGTAAATGGGGTGGGGTGGGGGGGCGCTTATAAGGGTTTCCCTCTCTAGGAAGCAAGACTCTTCGGCTGACAGAGTGAGGGAGACCAGGAGGGCGCGGGAAGTTTTGGCGGGAAGGATTTGCAGCTATTCTCCTCAGCCTCAGAAGCCCTGAGGGAGCGGAGCCCGCCCCCTTCAAACCCCCGTGAAACCGGGAATGGGGCGGGGCGACTGGGTCCGGGAGGCAGGTCCGCTGTGACCGAAGGCGGCCCCGGAGGGAGTTTTTTCCCCGTCGGGTTGCGCTTGAAGCCGGAAACCCAATGGAAGCCCAGGAGTCTACCGTTCAGGCGGGGAGCGGCTGCTCCGAGGCTGAGCGCTGGCGCTTCCGCAACTGCGTCTCCCGGGAGGCCGAGGGGCCCCGGGCGCTTTGCAGCCGGCTGCACCGGCTGTGCCGGGGGTGGCTGCGGCCCGAGCGGAGCAGCAAAGCCGAGATGCTGGACCTGGTGGTGCTGGAGCAGCTGCTGGCCCTGCTGCCCCCGGAGCTGTCGGGCTGGCTGAGGGAGTGCGGGGCGGAGAGCTGCGCCCAGGCGGTGGCCCTGGCCGAAGGCTGCCTCCTCGGCTCCGCAGCCGCCCCGGAACCCGGAAAGGGGCGGCAGGTGAGGCACTTTCACCTTTTTCTATGCCTCTTGTGTCTCTTCCTTGCACATAATCGCAGAGAAAAGACACGCAGACAAAACATGTGGGGATGGTGAAAATAGTCACAGACTGGGCAACCATAATTTAAAAGATAATCGCAATTCCCATTGGGTGATGGAGATGGGAGAGTGGGGGGAAAAAAATATAAAAACCCCACCTACTTTTGCTGCAAGTAAAAGGAGAGTATGGGAAAAATATTTTGAGAATCGCAATATTCTATTAATATGACTTTCTACTGAAGATAGAGCTAATCTCCATTGTTGTGTTTCTTGTCTGGACTACCTCGAAGGCGCATAGGAAATAAAGAAGCAATGAAATGTTCCACAAAAATGGCAGGTGTTTATCCAGAAATAACAGCAACCCACAAAGCAGGACTTCTCAGGTTCTCCCATTTTGACTTGGTTGCAAAACTACAATTGGAGAGAAAAAAAGTAATGCAAGAGAGCGAACATGGTTACAGTCATTTGAAAGTGGATCATAAAGCAGGCTATTATTTCAGTTGCAGGAGCCATATAGGGGGGAAATCTCAGCAGAGCACCAGGGACGAGATCAATCAAGTAATTCAAGAGAGCTTTTTTCCAGGAGGATCCAACTGGGGACATCTTGCCCGGTAAGTGGGTTTCTTGTGAAAAGTTCAAACTCTGAGCCACTTTGAAAACTAAATGCTGAGTCTGTGTGCATTTGAACCTGGTGTCTCCACAGAATGTTTCAGTGAGTCTCATTTAACTTTCAAAATTGTTCTGGGAGGAAAAACAAAGGACAATACTCAGGAGTCTTGTATTAGGAGGTTTAATTTATATATTGGAAAACTTTAATATTTCTTAACATGTTTCTAAAGATGTTGGAAAAGCAGTTATAAAGTAGAAGCCATAAAGCGAAACAATATGAATCCAACATATAGACCAATATATCCACTTAAAAGTAATTTATGGGAAGGACAAATTTCTCACATAAAAATCCCTAAAGCTGACAGATAAGATTGTTGGTCAAGTGAGTTGATATTTCCAGAGTCATTTTCAACATTTTGAAACAGACCAGGTAAAAAATTCTTAGTAGGTATACTCTGTTTTGTAACAAATTTGTATTTTGCTGAGCCAGGGAGATGATCCTCTGCCCAAAACCTCCTTGTGAGTTATTCCAGGCTGGGGGGGGTGGGATATGACCCCAGGGAGTATCATTCTACCATTTGGCTATATCTAAGCCATGTTTACAACAGCAGCATGACGGAGGTGGAGGGTGGCTTCCCAGCTTTAAGGACGTTGTGACCTGCATAACTTATGCCTGTCCTACAAGAAAGTGTCCATTTGATCTCCTGGAAAGCTCCATTTTCTGTTTGGAAATAAGAAAGAAAACAAAAGAGGATTATCTACTGATGAAGATGATGTTTCCTTTCCAGAGCAGTGTTCCCTTTGAAGAGGTGGCTATGGAATTCACAGAGGAGGAGTGGGCACTGCTGAATTCTGGCCAGAAAGCCTTGTGCAGGGAAGTCATGCTGGATGTTTCTACAAATGTAGCTTCACTAAGTAAGGACCCCTTTTGCTTTGGGTGCCATTCATTGGGAAAGGTGTTTTCAATAGGATATAAATGGGTAGCATAGCTGGACTAAATTGCATAACCTGTAAAACCTTTCTAACCTCAGGAAAATCAGAGTCAGACTGGTTAGTGTGTAATTAATATCCATCGAGGAACCACTGCCACCTTTTTGAGAGCTCCTTTAACTGTCTGGGGCCCCTGTATGACAAACTAGTCGAGGCACTTCATGGGCAATTTTGTCGAAGGTTGTCATCACAGAAACTCTTCTAGAACACAAGAAAGGCCTTGGCAGAAATGCTCACCATGGCTTTGTGAAAGGCCTTAGATGCTCCATGGAAATGCCTGGGCAGCTTGACCTACTAACAGCAAAACCTTAATCTGGTTCAGGGCTGAAAAATCCATTGGATACCCTTAGAGTCACCTGAATAACAATTTGCACCCACCCTCTCCTAGCTGTCACATAGCTGGTGCCAAACCTGATGGGCATATTTTTCATTGGGGAGACACCTCCCCACTTCTCATAAGTTCTAATGAGAATTTATGTTTTCTTTTGTTCTAAGCAGGTGATTGTGATTGGAATGGGCTAGAGAATAAGAAGGACAAGCAGCAGAGGTTATTGAAACGGCAAAGAGGAGTATGTGCAGTGAGCCATTCCTTCTCTTTTACTATACCTAAAATACTGCATAGGGACCATAAACCACAAAGGTCTGTAAAACATGACAGGGATTTCAGTCTAAGCAAAAAGATGAAACTATGCATGAACTGTGGAAAGAGCTTCAGTAGCAAGAGTAAACTTCATTGCCATCAGGGGAGCCACATAGATGAGAAGCTGTGTAAATGTCCAGAACGTGAAAAAAGCTTTTGTCAGAAAACACAGATGATTTGTCCTAAAAAAATCCACACAGGGCGCAGACCATATAATTGCCTGGAGTGTGGAAAGAGGTTTTTTGAGGACAGTGATCTTACTCAACACCAAATGATTCACACAACGGGTAAACCATATAAATGCTTGGAGTGTGGAAAGAACTTCACTCAGAAAGGAAAACTGAATTCTCATAAAAAAATCCACACTGGGGAGAGACCTTATAAATGCATGGAGTGTGGAAAAAGCTTTAACTGGAGCAAAGGTCTTATTCGTCATGAAAGGATCCACACTGGGGAGAAACCATATAAATGCATGGAGTGTGGAAAGAGCTTCATTCAGAAAGGAAAACTTAATTCTCATAAAAAGATCCACTCTGGGGAGAGACCGTATAAATGCATGGAATGTGGAAAGAGGTTTATTGAAAGCTGGCGCCTTACTTTCCATCAAAAGATACACAAGGGGGAAAAACCATATAAATGCTTGGAGTGTGGAAAAAGCTTCAACTGGAGAAATAATCTTATTCGTCATGAAAGGATCCACACTGGGGAGAAACCATATAAATGCTTGAAGTGTGGAAAAAGCTTCACTCAAACAGCTCATCTTAATTCTCATAAAAGCATCCACACTGGGGAGAAACCATATAAATGCTTAGAATGTGGGAAAAGTTTTAGTTATAGCAGAGTTCTAATACATCATGAAAGGATCCACACTGGGGAGAAACCATACAAGTGCATGGAGTGTGGAAAAAGCTTTAACTGGAGCAATAGTCTTATTCGTCATAAAAGGATCCACACTGGGGAGAGACCATATAAATGCACAGAGTGTGAAAAAAGCTTTGCTCAGACATCTCATCTGAATTCGCATAAAAGGATCCACACTGGGGAGAAACCATACAAGTGCATGGAATGTGGAAAAAGCTTTGCTCAAACAGTACATCTTAATTCTCATAAAAGGATCCACACAGAGAAGAAGCCATATAAATGCACAGTGTGTGGAGAAAGCTTTGCTCAAACAGCTCATCTTAATTCTCATAAAAGGATCCACAACAGTGGAAAAACCATATAAATGCTTGGATTGTGGAAAGAGCTTTATTAACAAATGGCACCTTACTTTTCACCAAAGGATGCATAGGGAGGAAAAACAGTATAAATACAGGGAGTGTGGAAAAAGCTTTCATTGGAACAGCGATATTATCCGTCATGAAAGGATTCACACTGGGGAGAGACCATATAAATGCTTAGAATGTGGGAAAAGGGTTTACTCAGAAAAGTGATCTTCTAAGTCATGAAAAAATCCATACAGGGGAGAAACCATTTCAATGTACAGAATGGAAAGAGCTTTGCTCAGAAAGGACAACTTAATTTTCATGACAATCCACACTGGGGAGAGGCCGTATAAATGCATGGAGTGTGGAAATTAACAAACTGCATCCTTGGCTTTCCTCCTAATTTACCTAAAAACCTCTATAAATTAGTATTCACATGATTTTATGAAATTTAGAAAGCTTTTCAACCTACAGAGTTATGTTAATTCCCACAAAATGGCCATAGTCTTTTCTTTCCTCTTAAGATTTTTCTAAATGTTTTCATTTTCATTTGTTATCTTGATCAGACCAAGGAGTGAGATCACATCCAGATAGGAAACTTTTTGAACAGTTGCCGAGGCAATTATTCCTCACTATTTCAGTTTCCCAACATACACTGCTCAAAAAAATAAAGGGAACACTTAACACAATGTAACTCCAAGTCAATCACACTTCTGTGAAATCAAACTGTCCACTTAGGTAGCAACACTGACAATCAATTTCACATGCTGTTGTGCAAATGGAGTAGACAACAGGTGGAAAGCATAGTCCGTTAGCAAGACATCCCCAATAAAGGAGTGGTTCTGCAGGTGGTGACAACAGACCACTTCTCAGTTCCTATGCTTTCTGGCTGATGGCTTGGTCACTTTTGAATGCTGGCGGTGCTTTCGCTCTAGTGGTAGCCTGAGACGGAGTGTACAACCACACAAGTGGCTCAGGTAGTGCAGCTCATCCAGGATGGCACATCAATGCGAGCTGTGGCAAGAAGGTTTGCTGTGTCAGCATAGTGTCCAGAGCATGGAGGTGCTACCAGAAGACAGGCCAGTACATCAGGAGACATGGAGGAGGCCATAGGAGGGCAACAACCCAGCATCAGGACCGCTACCTCCGCCTTTGTGCAAGGAGGGACAGGAGGAGCACTGCCAGAACCCTGCAAAATGACCTCCAGCGGGCCAAAAATGTGCATGTGGCTGCTCAAACATTCAGAAACAGACTCCATGAGGGTGGTATGAGGGCCCGATGTCCACAGGTAGGGGTTGTGCTTACAGCCCAACACCATGAAGGACGTTTGGCATTTGCCAGAGAACACCAATATTGGCAAATTCGCCACTGGCGCCCTGTGCTCTTCACAGATGAAAGCAGGTTCACACTGAGCACATGTGACAGACATGACAGGGTCTGGAGACGCCATGGAGAACCTGCTGCCTGCAACATCCTCCAGCATGACCGGTTTGGCAGTGGGTCAGTAATAGTGTGGGGTAGCATTTCTTTAGGGGTTGGACAGCCCTCTATGTGCTCATCAGAGGTAGCCTGACTGCCATTAGGTACCGAGATGAGATCCTCAGATCCCTTGTGAGACCATATGCTGGTGTGGTTGGCCCTGGGTTCCTCCTAATGTAAGACAATGCTAGACCTCATGTGGCTGGAGCGTGTCAGCAGTTCCTGCAAGATGAAGGTATTGATGCTATGGACTGGCCCGCCCGTTTCCCAGACCTGAATCCAATTGAGCACATTTGGGACGTCATGTCTTGCTCCATCCACCAATGCCACATTGCACCACAGACTGTCCAGGAATTGGGGGATGCTTTAGCCAGGTGTGGGAGTAGATCCCTCAAGAGAGCATCTGCCACCTCATCAGGAGCATGCCCAGGCATTGTAGGGAGGTCATACAGGCACGTGGAGGCCACACACGCTACTGAGCCTCATTTTGACTTGTTTTAAGGACATTACATCAAAGTTGGATCAGCCTGTAGTGTTTTTTTCCATTTTAATTTTGAGTGTAACTCCAAATCCAGACCTCCATGGGTTGTTAAATTTGATTTCCATTGATAATTTTTGTGTGATTTTGTTGTCAGCACATTCAACTATAATGAACAAACTAATAAGAATATTTCATTCAGATCTAGGATGTCTTATTTTTGTGTTCCCTTTATTTTTTTGAGCAGTGTATTTTGAGTAAGAAACATCTTATACTCTTAGAGTTTGGAACTTTAATAAACTCTTAATGAATTGATCTGCAATTATCCTACAATCTCCTGTGTATTCTTTTTTTACTATCATCCTGTGAACATGATCAACAATACTGAGCCTCATATTTGAGTCCCTCTAGGGCAGGGGTCGTCAACCTTTTGGACCTCGGGGACCACCAAACTCATAATTTTAAATCCCGTGGACCAGAGACCCTGGGAAAATACCCCCCCAAAAAGTCTGCAGGAAAATTCCTCACCCCGTTTTCCTACCGATTGATCATTCTTTATTCCGGATCGCAGGATACTGTCTCCAGCTCTGTTCTCAGGAGGAGAAAGAGAGAGATTTTTGGTTTCATGCAAGAAAAGCAGTAGAGGTCTTTCTCTCCCCCAAACTCCACCAGAAATGAGTCTGTGTGAGACTTGTCACGCCATGCAACCTCTTGGAGCAGGATGCCTTGCAGGGTGCCAAAGACTCATTTCTGGTAGAGTTTGGGGGAGAGAAAGAAAGATGTTTGCTACTTTCCTTGACTGCAGCCAAAAGCAGAAGAAGAAAGAAGCAGCCCGCTGGCCAGACGAGGCATGTGGGGTGAATGGGGCAAGTTCCCCCCACCACCCTTTCACCCCTCCCCTTACTACCTCATGTTCGCAATGCAAGCCTTGTGTTCCCATGGGCCGTTTGTGTTCCACACATCCTGCATTTGGGGGTGACATTTCTTTGTGGAACACCAAAATTTTCTCATGGACCACCAATGATCCCTGGCCCACTGGTTGGCAACCACTGCTCTAGGGGACAAACCTACTTCTGGAGGTTAATTTCTGGTGTTTTTTTTTTAATGTAACACAATCCCTTGAAACCAGATTAATTCTACATGAATCCACCAGCCTGGAATGATCAAGAACAAAGATGAACAAAAAGACTTCCAACAGAACAGAAATAGATGTAAAACAGAAAAGGTATAGGGGAGATTATTTTTTGTTGTTAGTTGTGAAGTTGCGTCCGATCCCTCACAATCCTATGGACAACGTTCCTCCAGACCTTCTTGTTCTGTCATCTTCTGGAGTCCATTTAAGCTCCCACCTAGTGCTTCAGTGACTCCATCCAGCCACCTCATTCTCTCTCATCCCATTCTATTGCCCTCAATCTTCTCCAGCATTAGGCTCTTTCAGGGATTCCTTCCTTCTCATTAGGTGGCCAAAGTATTTGAGTTTCATCTTCAGGATCTGGTCTTCTAAGAAGCAGTCAGGGTTGATCTCTAACTGACGGGTTGGATGGCCTTGTGGTCCAAGGGACTCGCAGGAGTCTTCTCCAGCACCAGAGTTGAAAGGCCTCAATTGTCAGGTTTCCAAGTGATGAAACCCATTCAAAAAGAAAACAAACTCCATCTTCCATAATAATTTCTTTTATTTAGAATAGCATCGAATTGGCAAGGTCTGTTGTAATTCCGGATCTGACACAACCTGGAATTACACCATATAATATTGCAAGTTAGAAACAACCCCTAAAAGTCATATTCTCCAATAGAAGTAAATCAACATTGCCTGGTGTCATAAATCTTCACCTTCAGGTCTCAGCAAGGTCAGCTTTTGTTCCCACAGGAAGAAACACCACCTAGCCTAAACGACTGTATCTCCATTTTGTGGTGACATTTCTCTACAGACCACAAAATTTTCTCGTGGACCACCAGTGGTCCCTGGCCCACTGGTTGGCGACCACTGATATAGACAACAGAGAGGAAAAATAAACTAGCCTGAAAGAATCCCAAACCATTTATTTCTTATATATTAATAATCTATATATCTAAAAGCAAAATACCACTGACGCATCATCACAAAATCTCCAGAACCGCAAAGCCTACAAACTTGAAATTTGGCACATGTTCTTCTTGGCTTCTAGGTGCTAAGAAAGGATTTTTCAAAATTACCATCAGAGCATTAGTATTTCCTATATTATTATTAACACACACTGATGCTAAGGAGTTTTACTCCCCCTCCCCCCTGAAAAGAAATTCCTCCAAATGCAAAACACAAGCAGAGTAGTTTCAGTTTTAGTTTCACAGAACCAAGCAGCTTTAGCACTGAACAGTTGGGCTAAGCCACACCCAGGCTCCTTGCTGTCTCCTGCTCACACTGCTAATACTGTTTCAGTTTCCAAACAGCCCTCAACTCTGACTTACTGACAGGACGCTAGCCAGATGACTACTGATGGATACTGGTAGGCAGAGACAGAATTTTTTCTCAAAGAACTAAGTCCGACCACATAGTTTTGTAGTGAAGAACGGGTATCAAACTAGTATATAAACAGATTTACTGGCTGGATGCCTGCCATAGGACTCTTTCCATCTCACTCCAAATTTTTCCATGTGTCTCATGAACGCATCCATATTTTCAAGAGGATTGCACATAAATGACCTCTGATCATATTAAGAGCAACTGTGTCTTCTTCGCTGACAATGTAAAGCTATTCAACACCACAGACAATACTGCTACCCTTCAAAAAGACCTTGACTATGTATCAGAATGGTCAAACAAATGGCAACTGCAAATCTCAACAAATAAATGCTCTGTCTTACATATTGGCAAAAAAAAATCAGAAAATAAAATACAGGCTGAATAGTCAAGACCTTGTTGATGATCCAAACTGTCAAGGATCTTGGAGTACTCATCTCTAATGATCTAAGTGCTAGAGCCCACTGTAACTACATAGCCAAAAAGTCATTAAGAGTTGTTAACCTAATCTTACATAGCTTTTTCTCTGGTAATATCACACTACTAACTAGAGCATACAAAACATTTGCTAGACCAATTCTCGAATACAGCTTATCAGTCTGGAACCCACATTACGTATCTGATATTAGCACAGTGAGAAAGTCCAGAAATATTTCACAAGAAGAGTTCTCCACTCCTCTACTCATTGCAGAATACCTTATGCCACCAGACTTGAAACTCTAGACCTAGAAAACCTACAACTACGCCGCCTTTGGTCCGATCTAAGTATAGTATATAAAATCATATATTGCAATGTCCTATCTGTCAATGAATACTTCAGCTTCAACCATAACAATAGAAGAGCAAACAATAGGTACAAACTCAAGGTAAACCGCACCAAACTTGATTGCGGGAAATACGACTTCAGCAACAGAGTGGTCAGTGTCTGGAATACTCTACTGACTCTGTGGTTTCATCCCCAAACCCCAAAAACTTTAACCTTAGACTGTCTACTATTGACCTCCCTCACCCCTTTCCTAAGAGGTCTGTAGGGGGCGTGCATAAGCGCACCAACATGCCTCCCGTCCCTGTCCTATTGTTTCTTTTTTTTTTCTTATATGTATCCATGTATTCATAACTATGTTTTTACTTATACCTATTATCTTGTAAGCAATCGACAAACCAAATTAAAGAAAAGAAAAAGAAATCCCAGGTGTCCAGAAGCAGCAATCCAACCAGGTTTCATTCCAAGTAGCTTCGCTCATTGCAGCTCCGCTCAATCTCCACCACAGACATCATTCCCGACCCGTCCCGCTCCCGACTAAACAATACCGCGGCAACTGAGTTCGGGCGACTAACCGGCAACATGGAACAGGGCATGCGCAGAGCACCTTTGAAGCCGAGCAGAGGACCAGAAAGGCCGTAGTGGCTTTAGGAGACGCTCTAGGCAGGAGCAACAAACGAGGGAGTCTAATAGGGCTTTGTCCCTCTAGGATGCAGCCGGGAGGAGAAGGGAACCTGTTGGAGGGAGCGACTTGCAGGTGCTCTTCTCTGCCTCAGAAGCCCTGAGGGGGCGGAGCCACGCCTACTTCTCCTCCCTGAACCCGGGAAAGGGGCGGAGTGAGGGGGCAGGTCCGTCGTGACCGAAGGCGGCCCCGGAGGCAGCTTACCTCTCTGTCAGGGCTGCCCTGAAGCCGAAGACGGAATGGAGGCCCGAGGGTCTCCCCTACAGGCGGGGAGCGGCCTCCCCGAGGGTCCCCGCAGCTCCGAGGCTGAGCGCTGGCGCTTCCGCAGCTGCGTCTCCCGGGAGGCCGAGGGGCCCCGGGCGCTTTGCAGCCGCCTGCACCGGCTGTGCCGGGGGTGGCTGCGGCCCGAGCGGAGCAGCAAAGCCGAGATGCTGGACCTGGTGGTGCTGGAGCAGCTGCTGGCCCTGCTGCCCCCGGAGCTGTCGGGCTGGCTGAGGGAATGCGGGGCGGAGAGCTGCGCCCAGGCGGTGGCCCTGGCCGAAGGCTGCCTCCTCGGCCCCGCAGCTGCCCCGGAGCCCGGAAAGGGGCGGCAGGTGAGGCACTTTCATCCTCTTCTACGCCTCGTTTCTCTTCCTTGCACATAATCGCAGAGAAAAGACATCCAAACAAACACGTGTTGGGATATAAATAGTAAATAGAATGTGGGAATAACATTGTGGGACCTTATTCCCGCGTTCTATTTTCCCTCATACTTTGCCGTGGACTGGACAGCCATAATGCAAAAGATATCTCAGTTTCCCCATCGGGGCGGGTGAGGAGAACCTGCCATTTAAAACCCTCCCTACTTTTCCAGGGAGTACAAGGAGAGGATCTAAAAATATTTTATTAATGTGGTCTTGCACTAAAGAGAGAGCTAATATGCATTGTGGGGCTTGTCTGGTCTACCTGGAAGGGCTGGTAAATGTTTCCTAAAGTCAGGATCCTCCTCACCGAAGGCTGCCTGTTCGGCACCAGAGAGGCCCCTGAGCGGCAGGTGAGGGACTTTCATCCTCTTCTACTTGTCTTGTGTCTCTTCCTTGCTGATAATTGCAGAGAAAAGACATCCAAGCAACATGTGTTGGGATATAAATAGTAAATAGTATGTGGGAATAACTTTGCAGGATGGGGAAAAGTCATAGACTGGACAGCCATAATTTAAAAGATAGAATATTTTATTGGCCAAGTGTGATTGGATACACAAGGAATTTGTAAATACTCTCAGTATACATAAAGAAAAGGTACATTGGTTAAGAATCAAGAATCAACACTTAATGATAGTCATAGGGTACAATCAACAATCAAATCATACTAGGAAACAGTCAAGTGGGAGGGGATGGGTGATAAGGAGTGGTGAGAAGATTAACAGTAATAGTAGTGCACACTTTGTAAACAGTTGATCAGTGTTGAGGGAATTATTTGTTTAGCAGAGTGATGGCCTTTGGGAAAAAAACTGTCCTTGTGTCTAGTTGTTCTGGTGTGCAGTGCTCTATAGCATCGTTTTGAGGGAAGGAGTTGAAGCAGTCAACTAGGATGGGATGTGAGGGGTCTGTAAATATTTTCACAGCCCTCTTTTTGACTCGTGCAGTATACAGGTCCTCAATTGAAGGCAGGTGGGTAGTAACTGTTTTTTCTGAAGTCCTAATTATCCTCTGAAGTCTGTGTCTATCCTGTTGGGTTTCAGGTGGAGGGGTGGGGAGAAAATGATAAAAACCCCTCCTATTTTTGCTGCAAGTAAAAGGAGAGGATGGGAAAAATATTTTGAGGATTGCAATATTCTATTAATGTGACTTTGTAATGACGATAGAGCTCATCTCATTGTTGTGGTCCTCCTTGAAGACCTGATAAATGGTTTCCCCCGGTTGGGATTCCCAGGCTGGATTGGACTCTTTCCCCAATCCCGAATCCAACAATAGCTCTCCCCAAATACCCCATCCACTTACAAAAGCATATCTAAGTTGGAACATCCCTGTTTTATGGTCCTCTTTGAAATTTTGGTTAGTATCATTATTGCTGAACTTAAGACAAGTGAACTCTCCTTCTCATGAACAGGACCTCTTAACCAAGCTGGATGTTGGAAAGTTATATTTCTCCTAAATAATATTTCTGGCAAGAAGCAGGAAACAAGGAAGCATAGGTATTTCACACAGGTGCAAATTAGGACAGGTAGTCCTCGACTTACAACCATTTGTTTAGTGACCATTCAAAGTAAAACAGCACTGAGACTAGTAACTTATGACTAGGGGTGGGATTCAACTGGTATTACTACCGGTTCAGTGATTACGTTTTGCGCCCACACGTCAATCAACCTTAGGCTGTACCGCCCGGACAGCTGAAAAGCGCTGCACACAAGTGCATGTTTGAAAAGCCTCTTTTTTCCTTTTTTTTTTCAACCTCAGCTGTGCCGCGCAAAGCAGCCGAGGTGTCAGCTGGTGCTCCATTCAAAACCCAAGAAAGAAATACTTAGACTCCTTTAATCAGAGAAAAGATATCTTTTACTGGAAACCGAGTGGTAGCAACAAAAGAATTCTGAATCTGAGAAAATGGGCACGTAAATCACATATACAAAGTAATGGCAACGTTCCCACCCCCAATAGTTCAATTGGCTCATCCATTTGAAAGTTGTGTATATCATCATGTGGGCATCTCCAGGTGGTGATGAAGCTTCTGTCCGTTGACCTTGACATAGTTTGATAAAGGGTTGCAAGCTGCGCATAGGATAGAAACCTAAGCAAGAATGTACCCCCCCACCCCCCCAGCTTATACAGTTCTGGTTTGTAACACTTCCAGCTCACTTCCCATAACCATTCCCCCCTCCTCTCCCCGTTACTTATGACAGCCGAAAGATGCAAAGCAAAGGGAGAAAAATCTTGAAGGAAAAATCTTGAAGGCTGACATGAGGTTTAAAAAGCAAGAAATAAAGGACAGGTAAGAGCCTGGGCAGGCGGGTGGGCCAAACAGCAACAAACACAGAACCGGTGCAGTGTCTGCTGTTCTTCAGAGCTACCGGCTCTATAGAATCGGGCAGAACTGATAGCCTCTCACCCCTGTTTATGACCATTTTTCACATTTACATTTTTCACATTTCACATTGCAGCATCGCCATGGTCACATGATCAGAATTCAAATGCTTGGTACTTGTCCCATATTTATAATGGTTGCCATATCCCTGGATTATGTGATTGACATTTGTGACCTTCTGTCAAACAAAGCCAATGGGGAAGCCAGACTCACTAAACAACCGCATTATTAACTTAACAACTGCAGTGATTCACTTAACAACTGTGGAAAGAAAGATCATAAATTGAGGGAAAACTCACTTAACTGTTTAAGCAATAGAAATTTTGGGCTCAAATGTGGTGACAAGTCAAGGACTATCTGTATAAAGAATGAACAGAGGATCATAAAAAGTTAAGAAATAATACATGAAAATAGTGTTTAGGTGGATCAAAGAGTGCTTAACTTGCATATTTCAAAACCTAGTTTTGATCTTATGAGACAAAAACATTGAAAACCCTTTTTTTCCCCCTCAAGCTTTTTGACTCTATTGTGTGCAGACACCCTAAAACAGCAGTCAACTGGTGGTCCATGGACCAATTTTGGTGGTCCGCTGAAAGATTATTTGCATTTTTTATATTGCACTAAATCAGGGGTCCTCAAACTACAGATACGTGCAATGAACATTTGTGTTGCTGCAGAGAGTCTCTCCCTTTGGGGTGTTTTTCTGTGGGTCAGAGGGGGGCAGAAATTCCAACTTGGGGTCTGTTTCAGCCTCCTGGTGTGGGGCTTTGGGTGAAGGCTGGAGGGAAGCGCCACTGATGGTGAAGAGCCGGAGGGCCTCGTTCCAGTGGGACTGCATCATGGCCAGGAACTGGCTGACCATCTCAGCCCGCCAAGCTTCCAGGTGCTGATACCTGGCCTTGCATTCCCACAGGTCTTCCCTCTGCTTGGAAAGCCTCTGCTCCTAGTCCTCAGTGAGGTGTTTCTGCTGAGCCTCCTTTTCAGTCAGATCCAATTTGAACAGAGCCAGCTGTTTGGCCAACTCTTCCCTTGGCGGCTTTTTAGCTCTAACAACTGCATCCCATTGGGCCTCTAAGGAGCCCGGGCAGGCAGGTGAGGTTTGGCTGGGAGGGGAGGGGTGAGTAGAGGCCAGTGAGGTGCCCCTCAACATGAGTTACATTGAGTTGGCCACGCCCTCCCAGTCACATAACCACCTAGCCACAACCATCCAGCCGGTCATTAGGCAGATCACATTAGTGGTCTGCAGGATTTAAAATTATGAATTTAGTGGTTCCTGAGGTCCCAAAGGTTGGTGACCCCTGCCCTAGAAAGCAGTCATGTACATTAAAATATGTGACCATGTGCTGCACGTAACAAATGAAATAGAACATTTTATAGGCTTTGATGTGCCCTATTCTACCACAATAGTGAGGGAAAGTAAAAAATTAAACATCATATTTTACAAACATATGCATACTATGTGATCCATATTCCCTATGTTTTGCAATTTATGACCAAAAAATGTTGAATTGTAATATGTCAGTTTTTAATCATGTCATGTCACAGAATATTATTCCAAAAAGCAGTTTAGGAAACAGTCTGTCTCTGGGTAGTTTTTGGTTATGGAAGTTTCTATCATGATTTTCATTACTGTTACTCATGAATTCTACTTTGATCTGTTCCCAATTTGTGGCACATCATTCTTTCAGTCCACCTTAGAATAATATTGCACTCTGTATTGTCCCAGTGCTTTGATATAGAGAGTATATCATTCATTCATGTTGGATATCCTTCAGGATTATTTTGCAAAAGTGGTTTATTGGCCAAATCTACTGAAAGGTTACATTCCGTCCCAACAAGAGATTCTCCCCAGTTCAGCTTTTGCTTTCTATATTTCCAAAATTATCTTAAAATATTTCTCCTTATAAGTTGAACCTGATTGGGAATTGGAGGTGAGATAGAATGAAGTATCCAAATTGTCTTTTAATGACAGTCACAGTGTTTTTAGGGGGTGCATTTTACCCCCAAGTCCATCTCGGTATTTATTCCAGGATCTTCCCCAGAAATGCCAGGTTGCTGGTCTCATTGCAAGAGACATAGAGAAGCCACCCCAGGGGAGATTGATCCTGTCCCTCTCGGGAGACAAAGGCCCTGAAATCTAAAGGAGAAAAAAGACGAGATAAGAATAGGTATAAATACATTCACAAAGAAGGAAAGGCCAAAATCGTCAAATAAAGGGCAGAAGATAAAGAAGCATCTCCTGATCAGAAGGAACATAGGAAATAAAAAAGAAGCAACTCACAAAAGTGACAGGCATTTATCCAGAAATAACGGCAACCCCAGAGCAGGACTTCTCAAGTTCTCTCATTTTGACTTCAGTTGGAAAAGTACAATTGGAGGGGGGAAATGTAAGGCAAGCAAACTAAAATGGTTAAATGGTCATTTGAAAGTGGATCATAAAGCCATTTCGTTCAATTGCAGGATCCATTCATTGCGGGGATCTCAGCAGAGCTCCAGGGAAGAGGAGATCCATCCAATGATTCTGAAGAGATTCTTTTCAGGAGGATCCAACTGGGGACACCTTGTCAGGTAAGCGTGAGTTTCTTGTGGGAAGTTTCAACCCCTTTCGTTCATGAGCTACTTTGAAAACCAAATGCTGAGTCTGTGTGAATTTGAACCTGATGTCCCCACACAATGACCCGGTGAGTCTCACTTATTCAACCTTCAAAGCTTTTCTGGCAGAATTCACAAGAATCTTGTATTAGGAAAGGTAATATTAGAAGATTTTAATCTTTCTTAATATTTTTCTAAAGACTTTGGAAAAGCAGTTAAAAAATAAAAGCCATGAAATGAAAAATACCAATTGTACCAAAACCGTTTCAGAAATAGCCCAATATATCCACTTAAAAATAAATTACCAGAAGGACAAATTTCTCATATTAAAAACCCCTAATTCAAAGCTGACAAATTTTAATGGTAAGTCAAGTGATTTGATATTTCCGGGGTCATTTACAAATAAAATGAAATCGGCCAGGTAAAAAATTGCTAGTACGTATTTCCTGTTTTCTAACGCATTTGTATTTTGCTGAACCAGGAAGATGAGGCCATGGGACACCTCTGCCCAAAACCTTCTTGGTGAATTATTCCACACCGGGCGTGGGGGGTCCCTAAGGAGTGCCAGTCTACAACCTGGATGCATTTCAGCCATGTTTCCAACAACAACAAGGAGGAGGTGGAGGGGGGTTTCCCACTCTTAAAGACCTTGGCTCTGGCCAAGCTCTCTTTTCCCTTTTGGAACGAAGAAAGAAAATATTAGAGAGGACTGTCTTATGGGGAAGTTTTCCTTTGTCTTCCTAGGACTCTGATCCTTTTGAGGAGGTGGCTGTGGACTTCACCGAGGAAGAGTGGGCACTGCTGGATTCTAACCAAAAGGCCTTGTGCAGGGAAGTCATGCTGGAAGTTGCTATGAATATGGCTGCTCTGGGTAAGGATCCTCTTTGCTCTGGGTTCCAATCATTGGAAAAGGTGTTTTCATTCGGAGGTAAATGGAGAAGATACCTGCACTAAATTGCATCAAGTGGTCAGAACTCTTCCTGGCCACCACCTGTAAAACCTTTCTTAATCTCACAAAAATCAGACTTGGAATGTTTAGTGTGTAGCTAATAGCCAGCGAAGGAGTCACTGCCGCAAACGGCACCATACAGTTCCCTTTGGTTTCCTTTAACCACCAGGGCCCTCCCGGATCATAAATCAGCCAAGGTACTTCATGGGCAATTTTGTCCAAGGTTGTCATTGCAGTCACTCTTCTAGAACACAACTAAGGCCTTGGCAGAAATGCTCACCATAGCTTTGTGAAAGGCCTTAGATCAGGGATAGTCAACCTTTTTATACCTATCGCCCACTTGTATCTCAGTAGTAAAGTTTTCTCTAACCGCCTACCAGTTCCAGAGTAATGGTGATTTATAAAGTAGGGGACAAAACCCCTACCGCCCACCATGAAAGCTGGAACGCCCACTGGTGGGCAGTAGGGACCAAGTTGACTACCAGTGCCTTAGATGCTCCATGGAAATGCCTGGGCAGATTGACTTATTAACAGCAAAATCTTAATCTGGTTCTGGGCTGAAAAATCCCTTGGATACCCTTAGAGTCACCTGGATAACAATTTGCACTCGCCCTCTCCTAGCTTGACACATAGCTAGTGCCAAACCTGATGCTCAAATGGGCATATTTTTCATTAGGGAGACACCCCCACCACCTTCTCCATCTTTGTAAATTCTAATGAGAATTTATGTTTTCTTTTTTTTCTAAGCAGGCGATGGTGATTGTGATGATCTGGGGCGTGAGAATGAAAACCAACCAGACTTATTGCAAAAAGCACTATCTGCAAAGAGTCGTTCCTTCTCTTTTATGTCACCTAACATACAGCATAGGAAACTGGACCCATTTTCAAAATATGAGGGGGATTTCAGTCTAAGCAAAAAGATGAATCTATGCATGAAGTGTGGAAAGAGCTTCAGTAGCACGAGTAATCTTAATTGCACCCAGAGGATCCACATAGATGAGAGGCTGTGTAAATGTCCAGAATATGAAAAAAGCTTTTGTCTATATAATTGCCTGGAATGTGGAAAGAGCTTTTTTGAGAACAGCGATCTTACTCGACATCAAAGGATCCACACAGCGGACAAACCATATAAATGCCTGGAGTGTGGAAAGAGCTTCACTCAGAAAGGAAAACTGAATTCTCATAAAAAGATCCACACTGGCGAGAGACCATATAAATGCATGGAGTGTGGAAAGAGCTTTATTGACAATTGGCACCTTATTTTCCACCAAAGGATACACACAGGGGAAAGACCACATAAATGCTTGGAGTGTGGAAAAAGCTTTAACTGGAGCAAAGATCTTATTCGTCATGAAAGGATCCACACTGGGGAGAGACCATATAAATGTTTGGAGTGCGGAAAGACTTTTGCTCAGAAAGGATGTCTTACTGGTCATCAGAGGATCCACACAGGAGAGAAACCATATAAGTGCACAGAGTGTGGAAAAAGCTTTGCTCAAACAGTACAACTTAATGCTCATAAAAGAATGCACACGGGGGAGAGGCCATACCAATGCTTAGTATGTGGGAAAAGCTTTAATTGGAGTAGAGGTCTAATACATCACGAAAGGATCCACACTGGGGAGAGACCATATAAATGCATGGAGTGTGGAAAAAGCTTTGCTCAAACAGCACATCTTAATTCTCATAAAAGGATCCACACAGGGGAGAGACCATATAAATGCTTGGCGTGTGGAAAGAGTTTTGCTCGGAAAGGATGTCTTACTGGTCATGAAACAATACACACAGGGGATAAACCATTTAAATGCACAGTGTGTGGAAAAAGCTTCGCTCGGACAGGACTTCTTTATTCTCACAGAAGGACCCACTCAGTAGAGAAACCTTATAAATGCTTTGAGTGTGGAAAAAGCTTTAACTGGAACAGAGATCTTACTCGCCATGAAAGAATCCACACTGGAGAGAGACCATACAAGTGCACGAAGTGTGGAAAGCAATTCAGTCAGAATAGTGCTCTTATTAACCATGAGAGAATCCATACAGGGGAGAGACCATATAACTGCACAGAGTGTGGAAGAAGGTTTGCTCAAATAGGGGCACTTAATTCCCATAAAATGATCCACATGGAGATGGGACCATATAAATACATGTAGTGTGGAGAAAGCTTTAACAATTACAAAACATTTACTCATGAAAGAATCCACACAGAAATTCCATATTAATGGAGGGTGGAAATAATTTTACTGGGTAAGAACAGCTTACTCGTCACATGAAAGGGTCCATGCTGGTAGGAAACCTTCCAAATGGACAAAGTGGAAGGCCTCCAGTAGACTCTTATCTAACTCACCATTAGAGGATCCACACAGGAGAGAAATCATGTAAATGTAAGGTGTGTAGAAAAAGCTTTCCTTGGGAAGGACACCATAATTCTCATAAAAGAATGCCCATAGAAGAAATGATATAAATCCACGGAAGGAGCTTCAGAACAACCTTTCTGGTCCCAAATACTGGAATTCATTCAGAACAGCCAGGTGTTCCCTTTCCTAGTTTGACCTGCCTTTTTCTTCTCCCTGTAGAAAGAGGGATGCAAAATAGGAATTAAGCCCTTCAGTTTCCTCCCTGTTGCCCATCACCATCCCACCAGTTTTTCCAACTGGAGGACTGATAGCTTCCTTGACTTCCCTCTTAATTGACTGGAAAAAAAAAACCCTATAAAACAGAAATGGAATGTTCATCATCATTCTAGTCGTTGTCTATCCACTGTAGGATGAAGGTCTGTTCCGCATGTTTCCAAACCAATAATGGTCTTGAGATTTGCTTTGCTATTTGGGTCCGTAATAGTTGCTGATGTTGTGACTATGTCTTGTCTCTCTTTTGTGAACACTTTTTATTACGTGGAATCCATTCTATGACTGCCTTTGTCCACTAGTGGTTCTTGCATTTCCACTTCTATTCTTTTACTCTTTAGAAGGCATCATAAATTTTCGTTTGTCCTCTAGTCAGTGTCTTTCTATCTTGTCTTGTGAGACCGAGCATGTACCTGAAGTTGCATACGTTTACCAAATCTAGAAAGGATTTCAATCTGCAGATGTTAGTTCCCACAAAATAGTGTTCGTGTTTCTTCCCTTTCTTCTTTAGCTAAAGAAATCTTGTCCTTTCATTATCTTCTGACCAAGAGAAGTTGAAGGAGTGAGATCAGCCCCAGAAAGACCACCTCCTTTTGAGCAGTTACCAACACAATTATTCTTCACCAACAGAGTTTGGAGTAGAAACTTTATATTCTTGGAACCTTATTAATAAACTCTTATGGCATGTGATTTTCTTGCTGTCTCCTTCTGTGTATTCTTTTTTTTCACTACCTGACCCCGTTGTCATGGTCAATGATACAGAGCCTGATAATTCTGAGTCCACCCTAGGCAACGGGTGTCAAACTCGGTCGCGTCACGGGCTCCATCGTGACATACCGCATTTATTTCTTATTTTGCCTCTGCAGAGCTGGAGTGAGCATGGCCTGCATGTGAGGTATCCAGCCTGAGGGCTGCCAGTTTGACAGGCCTAACCTAGGGGGGAGAAACCCAACTTCAGGAGGTCAATTTCTGGATATTTTTAAGATAGCGCAGCCCCTTGAAACCACATCAACTTTTAAAGAATCTAATCAGCCAGGAAACCTCCAGCCAAAAAGATGAATAAAAAGCGTAGACTTCCAACAGGACAGAAACAGCAACTAAAAAGGTCCAGAGCAGATTGTACACTAGAAAAAAAAAAAGGGGGGGGGTCATTGAGGATCGCCACAGGAATACAGACAACAGGAGAAATAAAATAACCTGAAGGAACCTCCAAACCATGTACTGCTTATATATTTATTTAATTATAAATACATTTACTGCTTAGATCAGGGGTCTCCGACCTTGGTCCCTTTAAAACTTGGGGACTTCAACTCCCAGAATGCCTCAGCCGGCAAAGCTGGCTGAGGCATTCTGGGAATTGCAGTCCACCAGCCTCAAAAGGGCCAAGGTTGGAGACCCCTGGCTTAGATGTCTGACAGGATTCTTCCCATTTCTCCCATTTGCAGCACCCTTCCTCAAGTCTCTTCCCTCTCCCCCTAATTTTTTCCACGGGTCCCAGTAATGCGCCCACATTTCCAAGAGGATTGGGGTGGGGGGCGGGGGGAGAAATCCCAAGTGCCCAGAAGCGGCAGCCAAGCCAGGTTTCATTCGATCTACATCAATCCCTCCCTCCTAGCGCTTGTCCCCACTCGCATCCCCTCCCGCTCCCCACTAAATACTTCCGCAGCGACTGAACACGGGCGTCCTTAACCTAGAACAGGGCATGCGCAGAGGACCATTTCCAGGCCGAGCAGACGCTAAGTTGCAATAGGAGACGCTCTAGACAGGAGTCGCCTAGTAGGGCTTTGTCCTTCTAGGATGCAGCCGTCTCTGCCCCGGTGCCTGGGAGGGCAGGGAGAACCTGTGGAGGGAGCGACTTGCAGCCGCTCTTCCCCGCCTCGGAAGCCCTGAGGGAGCGGAGCCGCCCCTGCTTCCCTCCGCCCCCCGAAACCGGGAAAGGGGCGGGGCGATTGGCTAGTGGAGGGTCCGTCGTTTGCTCGCGTCGGGGCTGCCCTGAAGCCGGAGACCGAATGGAGGCCCCGGGGTCTCCCCTACAGGCGGGGAGCGGCCTCCCCGAAGGTCCCCGCAGCTCCGAGGCTGAGCGCTGGCGCTTCCGCAACTGCGTCTCCCGGGAGGCCGAAGGGCCCCGAGCGCTTTGCAGCCGCCTGCACCGGCTGTGCCGGGGGTGGCTGCGGCCCGAGCGGAGCAGCAAAGCCGAGATGCTGGACCTGGTGGTGCTGGAGCAGCTGCTGGCCCTGCTGCCCCCGGAGCTGTCGGGCTGGCTGAGGGAGTGCGGGGCGGAGAGCTGCGCCCAGGCTGTGGCCCTGGCCGAAGGCTGCCTCCTCGGCCCCGCAGCCGCCCCGGAGCCCGGAAAGGGGCGGCAGGTGAGGCACTTTCATCCTCTTCTACGCCTCGTTTCTCTTCCTTGCACAAACAAACACGTGTTGGGATATAAACAGTAAATCGAATGTGGGAATAACATTGTGGGACCTTATTCCCGCGTTCTATTTTCCCTCATACTTTGTCGTGGACTGGACAGCCATAATGCAAAAGATATCTCAATTCCCCCCATGGGGCGGGTGAGGAGAACCTGTCATTTAAAACCCTCCCTACTTTTCCAGCGAGTACAAGGAGAGGATCTAAAAATATTTTATTAATGTGGTCTTACACTAAAGAGAGAGCTAATCTGCATCATGGGCAGTGTTAGGATTCAAAAAATTTTTACTACCAGTTGTGTGGGCGTGACTTGGTGGGCATGGCAAGGGAAGGATACTGCAAAATCCCATTCCCTCCCCACTCCACTAACCTGCTTTCCAGCTCCGTTCTCCTGTGCAGGGCAACCAAAGGAGACCCAGCTGATTAGCTGGGACTTGGGAGGCAGAGAATAGATGGGGTGGGGCCAGTCAGAGGTGGGATTTGTCGGTTCTCCGAACTACTCAAAATTTCCACTCCGGGTTGTCCAGAACTGGTCAGAACCTAATGAATACCAACTCTGATTGTGGAGCTTGTCTGGTCTACCTGGAAGGGCTAATAAATGTTTCCTAAAGTCAGGATTCCCCTCACCTAAGGCTGCCTGCTCAGCCCCACAGCTGCCCCAGAGCCCAGAAAGAGGCGGCAGGTGAGGCACTTTCATCCTCTTCTATGCCTCTGGTCTCTCTTCCTTGCACATAATTGCAGAGAAAATACACCCAAACAACACCTGTTGGGATGGTGTAATAGTATGTGGGAATAACTTTGCAGGATGGGGACAAGTCATACACTGGATAGTCATAATTTAAAAGATGTTTTAGTTCTCAAGTTCTCTGACTCGGGTTGGGGAAGTACAAGTGGAGAGGAAAAATGTAAGCCATGTGAACTGTCACGATTACAGTCGTTTGAAAGTGGATCATAAATCGGGCTGTTCTTTTAGTTGCAGGAGCCATTCATTGGGGAGATCTCAGCAGAGCTCCAGGGAACAGGAGATGGATCCAGTCCTTCTAAAGAGCTTCTTTTCAGAAGGATCCAATTGGGGCCACCTTGCCAGGTAAGTGTGGGTTTCTTATGAGAGGTTTTAAATTCCTTCCATTCATGAGCTCCTCTTACAACCAAACGCTGAGTCTGTGTGCATTGGAACCTGGTGTCTCCCCAGCACGGCCCACTGAGTCACATTCATTCATTTTTTAAGGTTGTTCTATGAATGCAAACAAAGGGCTATTCACAATAATAATATAGTAAAATAAAAGGTAAGGTAATAATATATCACCAAAAAAAGGTGTTTGGACTCAGGAAAGAGTGCAGAAAAGAGCAAAAGATAATTAGGGGGCAGCAACCCAAAAGATATAACATTGCAGGGATTGGGTATGTTTAATCTAGTGAAAAGAAGATCTAGGGGTGACATCATAGCAGTGTTCCAATATTTGAGGGGCTTGTACACAGATGAGGGGATCAACCTATTCTCCAATCATCTGAAGGGAAAGGGAACAATGGATGGAAACTAATCAAGGAGAGAAGCAACCTGGAAATTAAGGAGAAATCTTCTAGCATTGAGGACAATTCAATTAACCAGTGGAACAGCTTGCCTTCAGAAGTTGTGGATGCTTTATCACTGGAGGCTTTTGAAGAGACTGGATTGCCACTTGTCTGGAATTGTACAGTATGTCCTGCTTGAGCAGAGGACTGGACTAGAAGACCACCTTCCAACTCTGTTATTCTATACTAGGAAATGTATTTTATGTGTTGGAGGAGTTTCATCTTAATGTTTTGCAAAACACTTTTCAAATGAAGTTAAAACAATAAAAACCGGTAAGTTGTGCTTACTATACACTTGAAGAAGAAAAGATCTTACAGACCGTCAAAAAAGATACTGTTCTATTTTAAATGTTTACCCTTCTTTATTTCCCCCCCTTTTTCCCATGTTTTCTTCTCTTTTCCCGCATTTCTTTCTGTCCTTTCACGCTTGGCCACTGTCAAGGCCTTGTTTTTCTTTCTTTTTCCTTGTATATATGCTGTAGGTGTGTTGTTGTTTTTTAATTGTAAAACTAATAAAATTTGTTTTTAAAATTAAAAAAAAAACAATAAAAACCATGAAGTGAAACAATGCAAGCTGGATTAAAACTGCTTCAAAAATATGCCAACACATATCCATTTAGGAATGCGTTACGGCCCCTATCCTATTTTCTAAGCGATTCGCTGAACCAGACAGGTGAGGCCAAGGATACTGTCTCCCCAATTTCCTTGCTGAATTATTCTGGACCAGGAAGAGGCTCCTGAGTCAGAGCAATGTTGCTATTCTATTATTTAGATGCACTTAAGCCAAGATTGCTACAGCCAAAGCAACAGCCTGAACTTCGAAGCCACAAGGATTATGGGGAGAAGAAGACTCAAGTCTGCTTTGCCACAAAATGTCCATTTGGTCTCTTGCAAAGGTCTTTTTTTCTGGTTTGTGCCTGAAACATACAAGTGTTTCCTGGGATTGTCTACTAATGAAGATGTTGTCTCTCTTTCTAGAGTACTGCTCCCTTTGAGGAAGTGGCTGTGGATTTCACAGAGGAGGAGTGGGCACTGCTGGATTCTGGCCAGAAGGATTTATGCCGGGAAGTCATGCTGGAGGTTTCTAAGAATATGGCTACTCTGGGTAAGGATCCTCTTTGCTCTGGGTCTATTCATTGGGAAAGGTGTTTTCAGTGGGAAGGTAAACAGTGAAGATACCTTCACTCATTTGCTTAAGGCGGTGAGGACTCTACCTGGCCATCATCTGAATAGTAGCACATCTTTAAAAACCTTTTCTAATCTCAAGAAAACAATCAAGGTGACACATGTTTTGTAGTTAGCAAATATCCATGGAAGAGCTACTGCAGGAAAGAACTCTATCCATTTCTCCTTGATTCCTTTCAACTGCCAGGACCCTGCTGGATCACAATTCAGGGGCAGAGACAATTTAGGGGCAATTTTGTCCAAAGGTTCTCGTCACAGCCAAGGCTTTGGCAGAAACACTGACCATAGCTTTGGGGAAAGCCTTAGATGATCCATGGAAATGCTTGGGCAGAATAACAAATCAACTAAAAATTCCTTGAATTCCATTAAAATTCCTAGACAACAACTTGCGCCTAAGGTCTCCAAGCCAAACACATGGCACTGCTTATCCTTAACAGTTGTAACGTAGCAGAGGACCAAGCTGAGCCCAAGGGAGGGATTAAATGTGTCATCAGACATGAGTCCCTTTAAGCCCACCTAGAATTCCTTCGACTGACCATCAGTTGCTTTAGCCATTAGTAATTCAGATTCTTGTAGACAGTTTAAGTTTGCAATAAATCTTGATATCTAAATTCTAATAGGAATTTCTATTTTCTTTTCTTCAGGCGATGGGCTGGAGAATGAGAATGATAAGCAGCCAGGGCTAATGCAAATGCAAACAGTAAAGCATGAACTGGAAGAAATGATGTTTGGCCATGAAAGGGGCCCACAAATGCAAGTGAGAAGCCCCTCAGAAGATGGAGAGGAGATCTCCTTCATTTCTCTCCCTATTGAAATCCATGACTTCCTTACCCAGCAAGGTCAGAAAGAGAAGAGGAAAGGAAAAGATGGCAAAAGAGAGCAAAGTGAATTTGACTTAGAGGAATGTGGCAGAAGCCAGAGCACAGGAAACGAGTATGTTACCAAACAGTATGGAAAATATGTCGATCAGTTCCTCTCTCTTGCTTTACATACCAAACTCTATGGGAAACACAAAGCACATACCTTTGTAAAATTTGGGAGGGATTTCATTTTGGGCAGAAAGATAAAACTCTGCGTGAGGTGTGGAAAGAGCTTCAGTAGCAAGAGTAATCTCAATCGCCATCAGAGGGTCCACACCGGTGATAAACCACATAAATGCATGGAGTGCGGAAAGCAGTTCAGTCAGAAAGGACACCTTACTCATCACAGAAGGATCCACACGGGAGAGAAACCGTATACATGCACAGAATGCGGAAAGAGCTTTGCGCAAAAAGGACAACTTAGTTCTCATAGAAGGATCCACACAGGCGAGAGACTATATAAATGCGTAGAGTGTGGAAAGAGGTTTATTGAGAACAGGGATATTATTTGCCGTGAAAGGATCAATACAGAGCGGAGTCAATATAGGTGCATGGAGTGTGAAAAAAGCTTTACTGACAACTTTATCCATCATGAAATAATCCACCCTATAGAGACTCCCTACAAGTGCATGTCATGTGGAAAAGGATTTACTCAGAAAGGACATCTAACTCGTCATGAACGAATCCATACAGGGGAGAGACCATATAAATGCAGAGACTGTGGAAAGAGCTTTGCTGAGGAAGGACGACTTAATTCTCATAAAAGGATCCACACAGGTGAAAGACCATACAAATGCACAGAGTGTGAAAAGAGCTTCACTCAGAAAGAACATCTTACTTGTCATGAAAGGGTCCACACAGGGGAGAAACCTTATAAGTGCACAGTGTGTGGAAAGGGCTTCAGTAGAAACTCTTATCTGAACCGTCATCAGAGGATCCACACTGGTGAAAAACCATATGGTTGTATGGAGTGTGGAAAAAGATTCATTGAGAATAGAGAGCTAACTTCCCATCAAAGGATCCACACAGGAAGCAGACCATATAAATGTCTAGAGTGTGGAAAGAGCTTTTTTGGCAACAAAGATCTTATTCGTCACCAAATGATTCACATAGGGGATAAGCCGTTTAAATGCCTAGAGTGCGGAAAGAGCTTTACTGAGAAAGGAAAACTTATTTCTCATAAAAGTATCCATTCAGGAGACAGACCATATAAATGCCTGGAGTGTGGAAAGAGCTTTACTCAGAAAGGAAAACTGAATTCTCATAAAAGGGTCCACATGGGGGAGGGACCATATAAATGTATGGTATATGAAGACAGCTTTATGGACAACAAGGATCTTAGTCACTACCAAAGGATCCACACAGGAGTGAATCCTTATACATGCAGTGAGGATGAAAAAACCTTTGTAATGACTACGGGACCTTTATTTGTCATGGAGACATCCACGCAGGAGGAAATTATAAATGCATGGAATGTGAAATAAGCTTCATTGAGAATACAGGTGGTCCTCAACTTATAACCACAATTGAGCCCAAAATTTCTGCTGTTGAGACATTTGTTAAGTGAGTTTTGCCCCATTTTACGACCTGTCTTGCCACAGTTATTAAGTGAATCATTGCAGTCGATAAAGTTATTAGCATGGTTGCTAAGTGAATCTGGCTTCCCCATTGCCTTTACTTGTCAGAAGGCTACAAAAGGGGATCACATGACCTTGGGACAGCAAGAGTCATAGATATGAACCAGTTACCAAGTGTTTGAATTTTGATCACATGATCATGGGGATGGTGCAATGATTGTAACTGTGGGAAACAGTCATGTTACATTTTTCAGTGCCATTGTTACTTTGAACAGTCGCTAAATGAACTGTTGTGAGGATTACCTGCAGTGTGCTCATAAAGATGCTCATGAGAAAAAGCATATATGGGTAGTCCTTGACTTTCAAGTTCATTTAGTAATTGTTCAAAGTTAACAGCACTGAAAATAGTGGCTTCTGACCAGTTTTCACCCGACTATTGTAGCATCTCCTTGGTCATGTGATCAAAATTTAGATTCTAGCGGGTGGGCTTCAAAAATTTCAACAACAGGTTCTCTGCCCAGTTGCTTGGTGGGTGTGGCCATGGTGGGCATGGCCTAGTCGGCCTCCTGCACCACAGGGGGAGGGGCATTTTCACCCTCCACCGGGCTCCGGTGGCTTTCCTTCAGACTTTGTGGTCAAAATTGAGAACTACCTGGAACTCCATGAAACGAGGTTAATTTAAAACAATCAACTTTTTCATCATTAAAGGATTCAGACACAGGAGGAGACTTTTTGTTGCATGAAACCAGCAGAGACATTTGGTTTGTATAAATTATATAAATACATTTGTTCCATGATTTCTCAAAAGGATTCACGTACTTCCTCTATCCTTGGCACTTGATCAGAAAAATAGTCAGGAATACAGATTGGAAGTGAAAGGAAATATCTCTAGGAATAAGGGTAGCTCACATCCATCACATGTACCTTTTTTGCATTCCAGCAAGGCTTCCCCCATGCAATCACTGAATGCTCCCTAAAAAGCCTCTAACCTGCCAGCCCCATAAAGTTCAAATTGCACAGACCGGGGATTCAACACAATCCCTTTTTCTCAGGGGTGTCAAACTCGATTTCATGGAGGGCTGCATCAGAGTTGTGTTTGACCTCGAGGGCTGAAGAAGAGGCGTGCCACAAAGAAGCGGGAGTCAAGTTACCCTCCAAAGCACCTGAGGGCAGAAGAAGAAGCTGGAAGCTGGAAACTAATCAAGGAGAGAAGCAACCTAGAACTAAAGAGAAATTTCCTGACAGAACAATTAATCAGTGGAGCAATTTGCCTTCGGAAGTTGTAAATGCTCCAACACTGGAAGTTTTTAAGAAGAGATTGGATGACCATTTGTCTGAAGTGGTGTAGGGTTTCGTGCTTAAGCAGGGCGTTGGACTATAAGACCTCCACAGTCCCTTCCAATATTGTATTTCTATTCTAATCCTATTCTATCTGTATTCTATTCTGTTTCTATTCTATTTCTATTCTATTCACCATTGTTGCAAATATCTTTGATATATTTAACCCAAATCATCACAGACCGTCTTGTTTAATAGTAAATGAATAAATCTTCTGGCTGGATGCCTGCTCTTCTCTTTCCATCTCTCACGTTAGCAGAGCCCTCTATCAGGTACAAATACACACCCCTTCTAACTGTCCCCAAAACGCACCCCCATTTTCAAGGGAATTCTGAGACAAAAGAAATCCCGGACGTAGAGGATCTGCAATTAAACCAATTTCCAACCAAGGCCGCTTTCTTCATTCCAGCCCCTCCACCCCCACCGGTCGTGCCCACCATTCCCCTCACTCTCCTCCACACACGCCCGCATTCGCCCCTCCCCCCCCCCGACTGTTCCCGAATACCGAGTTCCAACGGCTCTCAACGGTCGAAAATGAACGGAGGTCCCTATCGGTGCTCGCTGCCCAGGAGAAGCGGTCGGTTGTAGTTGGGGAGGGGGACTCTCGCCCAGGGCAGGAAAGCAGGGTCGCGTGCAGTGAGCGGTTTTTTGTTTTTTTTTGCCTCTCTAGGAAATTGCGCTATCTGACCGGGCTCTATAAAAGGCCGGGAGGGCGCGGGAAATTTTGGCGGGAACGATTTGTAGCAGTCCTGCTGAGGCGTTAAACCTCTGAGGAAACGGAGCTCGCCTTCTTTCCACCTGGAATCCCGGAAAAGAGTGGGGCGGGGTGGGGTGGGGTGGGCCGGGCCGTGACTGAAGTCGGCCTTGAAGGGAAGCCGGAGACCGAATGGGCTCGGGTCTCCAAGGGCGAAAGCAGCATCCGCCCCAGCTGCTCTTCAGACGGGGAACGGCGGCGGCGAGTCAGGCGAGAGAAGAGACAGCTTGAGCCGCCTCCCCGAGGGACCTCGGGCGCTTTGCAGCCGCCTGCACCAGCTGTGCCGGAGGTGGCTGTGGCCTGAGCGGAGCAGCAAAGCCGAAATGCTGGACCTGCTGCCCTCGGAGCTGTCGGGCTGGCTGAGGGAGTGCGGGGCGGACAACTGCGCCCGGCCCAGGCTGTGGCCGTGGCGGAAGGTTGCCTACTCGGCCCCGGAGCCCGGAAAGGATCTACACAAGAGAGGGAACATACAGATGTATGGAGTGTTGGGATAGTTTTATTGACAACAGAGATTTTACTCGTCACCAAAGGATCCACTCTGGGAAGAGATCATATAAATGCAGGGAGTGTGAAAAAATTTTTTTTGACAACAAAGACCTTACCCGCCACCAAAGGATCCACACTGGGGATTGTCCATATAAATGCTTGGAATGTGAAAAGAGCTTTACTAAGAAAGGGCATGATCCACACAGATGTGAGATGATATAAATGGATGTAGTGTAGAAAGAGCTTTATCAACAACAGACACGGTACTGTCACCAAAGGATCCATATGAGATAAACCATATAAATACATTGTGTGAAAAAGGCTTTAATGTGTACAGGTCCTTTACTTGTAATAAAGGGATCCACAAAGGAGAAAAATGATAATTCATGGAATGCCAAACAAGCTTCATTGAGTGTAGTGCACTTCTTATGAAAAGCTGCTTATAGAAAAATCTATCTAAATTAATGGAATTAATTAATTTACCATCCAAATATCTTCACAGGAGAAATGCTATTAGCACTCGTGTGTGAAAAGCTGAATAGTACATAGACTTATATACTACTTTATATAGCATTGCAGCCCTCTTTAAGTGGTTTACAGAGTCAGCATATTGCCACCAACAATCTGGGGCCTCATTTTATTGACCTCTGAAGGATGGAGTCAACCTTCAGGATCGAACTGGAGGTGAGAATGCAGAGTTAGCCTGCAACATTGCATTCTAACCACTGCCACCACGGCTCCTATATGATGAAGATAAAGTAGTGGCCTTATCTGTCATACGATAACAGATACAAGGGAGTTTCTGAAGAAATATATGAGATAATGAATAAGTCAGTACACCACTGTCTTGCTCATACATTTTCTATACCTGTTTGCAGATATGGGAAACATAACATCTCTTTGGAAGTTCACAACACAGATCTTACCATCATATAAATGTGTGCAATATGTAAATGCTTCACTGAGTATAGTTGGCTGCTTGTCATAAAAGGATGTACAGAGGAGAAACCATATAAAACTGGAATGATCTTATGATCTTAATAGCAATAGCACTTAAGACATACACAGCTTCACAGTGTTTTTACAGCCCTCTCTAAGTGGTTTACAGAGTCAGCATATTTCCCCCAACTATCTGGGTACTCATTTTATTGCCCTCGGAAGGGTGGAAGGCTGAGTCAACCTTGAGTCAGTGGGACTTGAACTGTCAAACTGCTGGCAATCGGTAGTCAGCAGAAGTAGCCTGCAGTACTGCACTCTAACCACTACACCATCACCACTCTAATGATCTTAATGATTATTTCAAACTAAGATCATTCCAGTTTTATATAGTTTGTACATCCTTTTATGACAAGAAACAATCATTATCAAAAGATGCAGACACGGCAGAAGCTTATTAATGCATGTAAAAAGCAAAGATTTTGATTTTACTTATTAAATTTATTTATATTTATGAAATTTATATGCTGCCTATCTCACAGATAAGGCAACTGTTTTACATGGAATCTTATTTACCATCCATATAGGAAAAAAAAATTAAGTGTTCAAATGTGGAAAGAACTGAAGATGGTTCTGTGACTTTACTTGTCATAGGATGACCCATAAAGATGGGTTGCCATTGAAATGTACGAGAGAATGGGCTAATCACTAAAATGTATCGTCTCATTCATCTTACACTTTATGTATGGGAAATCTCTGAAAGGTAGTTACCTCAGTAGGGCTTGAACACTAGGTCTGCAATCAAAGGAAGTTAGGGCTGTATATGATAATCTGTCAACCATGGAAGGTGGGGAAAAAAAGTCTAAGTAACTGAGAAGCTAAAAATTGCAGTCTCATCTTGTGTGTTAGTTTGCC
Organism: Pseudonaja textilis; assembly: GCF_049901715.1. Lineage (NCBI taxonomy): Eukaryota > Metazoa > Chordata > Lepidosauria > Squamata > Elapidae > Pseudonaja > Pseudonaja textilis. The sequence goes on from NC_141991.1 coordinate 8,369,462, forward strand.
CATTCTTGGATTAGCAGGCTCTGCTTAGTCTCATGCCTTGGACAGCTCCCAGGTGAAATACTGTAATGTGCTCTAAATGGGGCTGCCCTTGAAGAGTTTGATACAAAAGGCAGGGATGTGGCAGTTATGTGAACTCCTAGAATGGCATATGCTAGCTATACCTCTACTCTGCAAGCTACGTTGGTTGCCAGTTTGCTTCCTGGTCCAGTTCAAGGTACTGATTCTTGGAGGCATTTCAAGGAAGAAAAAGCTTCAATTTTGCAAGTCTTTGAATTTTATTAATAAATTCTTATTAACTGCAATCCTTCTAGTTTCCTTTGTATATTCTTTGCGGTATATGAAACCAACCATCACAGTCAGCAGTATCCACATTATAGCTAGCTAGGTGGACAAACAGCCCAGAGGATCAATTTCTGTTTGTTTTTTTAAGTTGTGCAACCTCTTGAAACCCAATCAACTCCTGAAAGACTCAAGCAGCCAGGAATAACCAAGCAGAAAAGTCAAGAAAAAAGAAGATTGATGTGGGAGAAACATAAATGCATAGTGTGAAAAGGACTTTAGTGCGAATTACTCTGACTCACCATCAGAGAATCCATACAGGGAAGAAATGATATAAATGCCTGGACTGCAGGAAGAACTTTACTCAGGACAATTTAATTCTCATAAAAGGATCTACACTGGGCAACAACTATATAAATGTATGGTGTGAGAAGTGACTTCCTTGGGGTATCTTATGAATCATGAAAGGATTCACACAAGGGAGGAACCATAAAAATATAGTGTGGAAACAGTTTTGCTAAGAAAGGACAACTTGATTCTCAAAGGATGAACAGGTGTGACGATCCCTTTACTTTTCACTAAGGGATCCATACAGGAGAAACAATATAAATCCATGCAATGAATTTAATTCAAAACTAGTTCTACCTCCAGAAGTTGTGGGTGCCCCAACATTGGAAGTTTTTAAGGAGAGATTGGGAAACCATTTGTCTGAAATGGTAGTGTGTCTTGCCTGAGCAGAAAGACCTCCAAGATTCCTTCCAACCCTGTTATTCTGTTAAGCTATTCATCTTCAAAGGATTCAAACTTGGGGGAAAGCTTGTGTGGAATAGGCAAAAAAAATTGGTTTGGACTGGAATCTTATTTGCCATCCAAGCATTAATTACACTGAGACATGGTTAATGACAACCTGGGATCTTTAAAAAGTAAATATTTGGGTCTTCTTAAAATTAGGAAGCAAGTTGGGGGAAAAAAAGATGTACATTTTAACTGGGGTTGGATGATTTGTTAAGTGCCCTCAAGTCAGTGTCAACTCTTAGCATCCAGACACTTACCTGGATCATCAGGGCTTCCCTTCAGTAACTGAATCCATTCCCCTTGCACTGATCATCCACTTCTCTTGTGCCTTTCCCATCTTTAGATCCTTCTCTAGAGAGCTGGTTGGCTCTTTGTGGGATTCTCTAACCACACTAATCAAGACCTACCTATGTGACATGCATCCACATGCAGATTTGCCAGAACTAAAAGGGATCACACAGAGACTTAATTTTGTTAAAACAACAGGAAGTCTACTTTCTGCAATCAATATTAAAAAGTGTGACAAAAGAGGAGGTTGTACAAAAAGGTCTCACATATTAAATTTAAACAAAGAAAAAATGGGTATTGGTATGTTTGCTGAACAAAACAGTTGCTTGAAACGGGATTGTGCACTTTTCACTACGGAGTTTCCAGGGCCCAAGTTGCTACTTAACATCACATGAATTATGCCAAGATGAAAAAAAGACAGCCTCCTCTTCCAAATGGCTGCAATTCAGCAACCCTTGACTGGCCAAGAGCTGCTAAACAGGCCAGCTTCTGGGTCACTCTCTTTCCCTAAGAGAGTGCTATTGTCTATTTCCCCAACCAATCATGCATTTGGCATCTACAAAAGCAATGGATCCTGTGGCTGAGCATCTCTGTTGCATCTCCGGAAGTTACTCCGCCTGGGTCCTTTCCACCAGTTTGTAATAGAGGCCTTCCTGGCCCATCAGCTCTGGGTGAGTCCCCTCCTCCACAACTTCTCCTCCTTCCAGCACTATAATCTTGTCTGCATTCTCCACCATCTGCATCCGATGAGCAATCACCAACACCGTCCGGTCTCCATGTTTCTGCACAAGCCGTTGGATCTAAAAAAGGAAGCAATGATCCAGAGGAAATCCTGAGCTCCTTAGAAACACTAGATAGAAGCTCCCTCACATTTCCACTGAAAAGTTCTTCTCAAGCACTGCAATAGAGTTTGGCCCCAAACTCTTCGCAGTCTGGAAAACAATAAAAATGAAGGCAAATATGTGTGGCCTAGGAGAATGTTCCAAGACTGTTGGTTACCAGAACCAGAAATTTAGCAAACTTGGAAGAAATTTCGATACTTCCTTTCAAATAAATCCAGTTTTCCTATGCTGTCACTTCACAAAAATTCAGATTAAGCCCTTCAGCGGCCCTGAACTACTCCAGGCAAGGTCCAGTCCCAGCCCCCTCGTGGATCCCCTGCACTCACTGCAGCGTCACTCTCGGGGTCCAAGGCACTCGTGGCTTCATCCAGCACCAAGACCTTCGGGTCACGGATCAGGGCCCGGGCGATGGCCACCCGTTGCTTCTGCCCAATGGAGAGCTGGCCCCCCTTCTCCCCCACCTCTGCAAAAGAAGGCAAGCAAGGAAAACAGGAGATCAAGAGCAAAGTCAAGGCCAACCAAATCTTGTTGTCCTAAACGAGTGGGAAAGCCATTCAGTTGAAAAACAAGGCAAAAATAGAAGCCCAACACTCTCTGAAGTGGGAGGGAGACACCGCAATTTGGACAGCTTATTTGCAGTGCAAAAGGTCTAGATGAGGAGAAAAGACCTCTCTGTACTTTTTAACAATTCTAGAAGAGATTTTAGGACTTGCAATTTTTGAAAAAGCCCAACAGTGCAATCAGCTCTTTGAATTCTCTTTTTTGCATTAGTGTTTTAATGATATTGTTAAAATAAGAATGATAGTGTAACCTGGAGCTTTACCGATAGTCCTCAAGTTACAAAAGCAACTGTGTGATGACCCCTAGTCTCTCAAAATAATCCAAAACCCAAAACATATATTGAAATCTGGTAATGCCTTCAACTTAACTTCACTGTTTTATTAGGCACAGTTTAAAGTCACAAAAGTAAATAATGAGGCAAAAAGAAAACCCAAACAAACTGCATTGACCAGAGTTCCGAAGCAAGCCGAGATAATTATTCATACATTCCAGGAAGATAACCGAGGAGAGTCCATGGGAAGAATGCCAGCAAAGATAAACCTCTTTCAAAGTAAACACTAAACTTTGACTCCAGCAATTCTGACTATGCAGTTACAAACTTATATAAGTAGCTCCCAGCTGCAAGCCATGAATAATCTCCTCCTGAGTAGTCCTCGCTTTTCCCTAATTCTCTTCTCCCTGCATGACCTAGGATGGATAGGGGATGGGCCTGGATCCTCCTCTGATTGCTCAGCCAGCCTCTGCCCTTCCTCAGCCTCCTCTACCACCTCTGGAGCCACACTCCCACTCCCTGTTGGCTGTTCCTCCTCTTCTTCAGAGTCAATCACCACCAGAGGCATGACAAACTGTGTCAGGAATTTTCATTGCTAAGCGAGGTGGTTGAAAGGTTGATGTTACATGACTGCATTGCTTAGTGGAGGCAATCCATGCATTCCCAATTGCCACTGTTAACATAATCCCACTGGTCATTAGGCAAGGATCTCCTTGCCATTACCTGCCGGCTTCTCACAAGCAGAGTCAGGGACTACAGGTATTTGTAAGTCCCAGGAGGCTCACAAGCAGGCTGGCAGGCAGTAGGTGGATGATGGCAGGGTTGAGGGGTGGGGGTGGTTGCAGCAGCAGTGCAGGTGAGGCTTTTTGGATGTGGGTTGGTGCGGGAAGATACATAGGCAGTCTCAGAGACATACTACATATTTGGGACCCCAGAGTGTCTGCTGCCAGGCAAGGGAGCGTGTGTGTGGCTGGAGCAGCACCTGCCTCACATTGTGGGCCTTGGAGTAGCTCCTGCCAGGTAGGGGAGATTTACCCCAGAGACTTGTGGCCTTCCCTAAGGCTTCCCATTGACTTCGTTTGTGGGAAGTTGGCAAGGAAGATAGCAAATGGTGATGCTTTGTTTGTGGGCACTGCAATTGTTGTAAGTGCAGTGGTGGCCAAGCACCCAGATTGCAATCACGTGACTACAGGGGAGGGGGGGAAAGTCAGAACTTCAAGGACTAGTTGCAACCAGTGGTGGGATTTAACCGGTTTGCATCGGTTGCATTTCTCGCTGTTCTACAGGGAAACAAAAGTTTGTGGGACTAAGAAAAAAAAAAAAGTTCAATCACTCATTTCCAACTTCTTGTGGAAAATCTCACAAAATCAGAATTGAATGATTGGAGGTTTTTTTTTTTAGTCTCACAAACTTTTTGTTTCCCTGCACACAACAGTGAGAAATGTGACGGAGCTGGAAATCAGGTTAGTAAAGAAATGCTTGGGGGAAGCGAGGGCATCTGGGTGGTGGTGGGTGGAGCAAGCGAACCGGTTGTTAAATTATTTGAATCCCACCACTGGTTGCAACCTCCATTTATTTGGTGCCACAGTAATTTAGAACGATAGCCGAAGGAATGGTCTTAACACAAGAACTACTGTATATATTGCAACAAAACAAGCAGGATTTCACTTCAGAAGAGCCAAGAAACAGGACCGGTGGGTTTACCGGGAGGAAAGTGGGGGTTTTCTGGGATGAATCAAGGGGGAATGGATGGATTTTGCCCACCTGCATCAAAGCCTCCTTCCAGCTCACGGATGAATCCCAAGGCATCAGCTTCTTCCGCTGCTCTGCTCACATCTTCCTCGCTGCAGCCTTGCAGGCCATAGGTAATATTATCCCTGATGGATCCAGAGAATAGTACGGGTTCCTGGCCCACCAGGGCCACCTGCAATTGGACAGGGAGGCCTATCAGAACAGGGCTGGGCTGAGGGAGAAACATCACTTTCCAGGGTGGGACTGGATGACACTCAAGGTGCAGCTGTTTCCGACATCAGATTTACTATGTCTCCTAAATGTAGACCTTTGACTTGTTATCTGCTCTTCTTTGGAAGCAAAGTGGCAACACCCAAACAATCTCGCCTGATTTTGAAAACAGGATCAAACATGGTTGTCACCTGGACAAATTCCAGGTTCATTGCTAGACTAGGAAGGTCACCAAAACAAATCACATCTTGGGGGGAGGGGGGGGGTGTTAACCTTTATACTTCAGAGTATAAAGAGAATTCTCTTTTCAGAGAAACTATATGGCCACATTCATAGATCATAGGAGATTCCAATCTTTTACCTCAGGATATAAACCACGTATGCAGAATATCCTGAATGTTGCACCTTTTTAACCTATGCATAAGCAATCAAAAGCCTTTCGTTCCATGCATCTTTTGCTACCTTCTGCACTAAACAGATCTGAGCAACTTTGGACATCCCTGATTTTATGGCATTGCCTTAGCGGCATTGCATTCACTTTACTCTATTGGAATTTTGGATATCAGCCATACAATTTCTGAAAACCAGAGACTCTTTCCACTTTTTTTTTGAGGAAGGAATGGCATAAAAATGACATCTTATGTTATAAAAATTAGCATTTTAAAACAAGTACACAAAGAAAACTGCAATGCATGTGGCAAGATGGACAACAAACTAAACTAAATATGTTGGATTGGAAATCGGAATAAAGTCGAGGATCTGCTACCCTTGTTTATTGCACGAGGTAAGTATCTACAACAACATATCAACTAACGTTCCCGCTGGCGGGCAGCCCCTTATTTAGGTGCTGCCTGCCCATCTGTTACAGCTTTAAACTATTTTCCTGCGCTGCTCGTGACGGGAGAACTTAGTGTCCATGCCTGCGTAGACACAACAAAATAAATGCTCTTAAACCCCAGACAATTCCATCCATGACCTTCTAATATATGATCCTGGCTACTCTGCATTGCTCCTCTCCCAAAGCCTATTGATATAGATCAGCGGTTTCAAACTCAAGGCCATGGGCGCAAATCTGGCCCACAGGGTGCTTAGATCTGGCCTGCAGAGCCACCCTGGAAACAGCAAAGGATCGGCCCATGGTGTCTCTGCCAGTGAAAATGGAGCTCGGGAAGGCTGCAGGTGGCCCTCCTGAGCTCCGTTTTTGCTGGCAGAGGGTTGTAGGAAGCTGTTGCACCTGAAAACAGAGCTCCAGAGCCTGTTTTCGCTGGCAAAGCACTCAGGTTACCACAGACACCGCCAACATAAGCGACATTGAGCTAGTCATGCCCAACCTGGCCCCGCAAGGTCAAACACAAACCTGATGTGGCCCTGAATGAAATCAAGTTTGACAACCCTGATATACCGTGACTCCCCAAGAATAAGACCCTTTTTTCCCCACCAAAAAAGGCACCAGGTCTTATTTTAGGGGGATGTCATTCACTGACTAACCTCACTTGCACGCCTAGACCCTGCCCTCCTTTTCACTGTCAGAGGCCTTCAGGAACTTCTACTGGTGCTTCCGGCAAGGCTTTCCTGAAGGCCTCTGCAGCCGATAACAGAGCTCCAGATCGATCCGGAGCTTTGTTATCAGCTACAGAGACCATCAGGAAAGTCTTGCCAGCCTTGCCAGCTGCAGAAGAAATGGGCCAGGGAGGCAGGTGTCAGGATGTGTGAGGCCTGGCTACAGTTTTGTCCAAAAGTAAGTAGTAGGGCAGCTCCAACCCCCACCCCATCCCCACACTAGCTTAATTTTTACCCATGCAATCTGGAGTGGGTGGGATCTTAATTAGGGCTTTTGGGGGGCTAGGGCTTATATTGGGGTGCATGGGTAAAAATCAAGCTAGGACTTACTTTCAGGGTAGGTCATGTTTTCGGGGAAACAGGATAACATAGATGTTCTTAAACCCCAGACAATTCCAACCATATCACCCTGTCATGTGGTCCTGCCCATTCTGCATCACCCCTCTCCCAAAACCTCCTCACGTATAACCCTTCAACCACCAAAAAAACCTAGGGCTCATCCTGCAGGTGATAAGGACTGCCTCACCTGCCTATGAAGATACTTGTGTTCATATTTCCCAACTGGGACTCCGTCCAGCAGGACCTCCCCGGACTGAGGTTCATAGAAGTGCTCCAGGAGGGCCACACAGCTGCTTTTTCCACTGCCATTCGGGCCCACCAATGCCGTCACTTTCCCAGGGGGTAATTCAAAGGAGACATTCTATTTGAAAGAAATGCAAATGTACTGTGAAATGAAGCAGGAATATGCAGCATTAATTAATGTTATATTTAGATCCCAGTCTTGGTCTTGTATAGTACAGGTAGTCTCAGGATTACAACCACAATTGAGCCCCACTTTTTAATTTCTAGTTTAAGTGAATTTTGCCCTATTTTACTATTTTTCTTGCTACAATTGTTAACTGAATCACTGTTAGTAATTGTCATGCCCCTGTTAGAGTTTAATTCCAAGAGGAAGGTCGAGCAGCTGACAGAGAGTGTGATTGTGGCTCTGGTGGCTGTGGAAGAAATGAGGGAAAGGCACAGTCCGGCTGGGCATTCAGAGGAAGACCCAGGGCCACCCCTTCTTCATCCTAGGGCACGCAGGAACGGAGAAGGGAGCAACATGGCTTATGTGAGAGAAAAAGGCCCTGATACCTTTCATTAGTTGTAGCTGGGAGAACAGGATATAAAAAGGGCATTTGCACACAACACCTTGCTGGAAGCAAAGTGTGCATTATCTTTGTCGAGGTTATCTTTTGGAAGTCTGCAATTTATTATCCTGGCCTCTCGTGTTAATTACTTCAGCATGGTTTGTGTTGGTTTTCTTATTTATAATTTATCTGTACTTTGGGTTCAGACTGCATTTCTTCCCTTTATAGACTGTTTTTGGAAGAGTTTGATCTCCAGCCGAGGATAACTGGACATTGGAGGCCAAGTTGGCACCTATTTTTGTGCCTTTGTTACTTTTGTGCCACGCCCCGGGTCATCACAGTAATACAGTTGTTAAGTGAACCTGGTGTCAGTATTCCAGCAATCGCTCTAATTAAATCATGATTCTCAAGCCAAACTTCAAAAAACTTCAAAGGATTCAGTAGAGGTGACATACTATATGTTGCCTCTAATGAATCCTTTGAAGTTTTTTGAAGTTTGGCTCAAGAATCATGATTTAATTAGAGCAATTGCTGGAATCCTGACAGCAAGTCAACTGTGGCCCATGTCATTTACAGTCTCTGTGACATTGTTTCCCCTCTCCTCCTTGAGTGTCTCATAAACCAGATTGTCCAATTGAGCATCTTCACGGGCTGGGTGTCATCATTCACATTCTCCAATTAAATATATTTGCGGGCAAAAGCTCTGGTAGTTTAGTTACAATCTTTTAAAGGCAAGAGTTGGAACGTATTTTTGCTTCCAAACGGCCGCTCTGGTCTTTCAGATCCCCCCCCCCTTTTTTTAATGGCAACTACTAAAACAGGCATAGGAATTTTTTATGAGTTGACATCTGGCTTCCCCACTGATTTTTGCTTGTCAGGAGGTTGCAAAAGGTGATCACATGACCCCGAGATACTGCAACCATCCTAAATGTGAATTAGTAAAGCAAGTGTCCGAATTCTGATCACAGGGATGCTGCAACGGTCGTAAGCATGAAAAAAGATCATAAGTCACTTTTTTCACTGCTGTTATAACTTTGTAAGTTGAGGGGTATCTGTACAGAAACGTGCATCGTCTTTCTAAAGACCTTTAAAGTCTTAACATTCTTCCTTGCAATGTTCTTTATCAGCGTTAAAGGAATTGCAATTACGTTTGTAGAACACACAACCAACTTAACCAGGTTACTTAAAGCTTTAGCACCTGTATTTGAGAGATGTACTGGTGGCGTGGTGGCGCAGTGGTTAGAATGTGGTATTGCAGGCAAACTCTGCCCACAGCCAGGGGTTTGATCCTACATACATACATATAATCAGAGTTGGAAGGAACCTTGTAGATCATCTAGTCCAACCCCACCACCTTCAAGCGGGAGACCCTACACCATTTCTGACAAATGGCAGTCCAATCTCTTCTTGAAAGTCTCAAATGATGGCACTCCCACAACTTCTGAAGGCAACTTCTGTTCCATTGATTGATTGTTCTCACTGTCAGAAAGTTTCTCCTTATTTCTAGGTCGAATCTCTCCTTGTTCAGTTTCCATCCATTATTCCTTGTCTGGCCTACAGGCGCTTTAGAAAATAGCTTGACCCCCTTCCTCTCTGTGGCAGCCCCTCAAATATTGGAAGACTACTATCATGTCTCCCCCGGTCTTCACTAGACTAGCTAGGCCCAGTTTCTGCAACCGTTCGTTGTATGTTTTAGCCTCCAGTCCCCTAATCATCCTGGTTGCTCTTCTCTTTTTCTAGAGCCTCAACATTGTTTTTCTAGTGTGGTGACCAAAACTGACCATCTCAAGGATGACTCAACTTTCTAACCTTCCGAGATGGGTAAAATGAGGAGCCAGATTGTTGGGGGCAATAGGCTGACTCTGTAAACCGCTTGGTGAAGGCTGTAAAACACTATTAAGCTATATGTAAGTCTAAGTGTTAGTGCTGTTGCTACTGTTAGGGTGTCATGCAAAGCCTTCCAACTTCCCGTAAAGTACCTTCAGGACCTGGATCTCAGGGCGGGAGGGATAGCAGAAGGAAATGTTTTGGAAGGAGACGTGTCCGCGGAGGGATTCTTTAGACAGCGTCCCTTCTGTGCGGACTGACGGCTCCCGGTCAAGGTATTCAAAGACTTTCTCTGCAGCGCCCACATTGCTCAGGGCATCCCCGTAAGTGTAAATCAAGTCCTGTGGGAGGAAAAGGAAGGAGGAGCAACGTTAAGACACGAGAGCATCTGCAAAGGGAGGAATACAGCTGGCTACACTGTTTTGAGCATCAAGCAGTGATGGTATTCTACCAGTTCGGCCCAGTTCGGCCAAGCCGGTCGCGGTGATGAGCAGCGGAGACTGAATCGGTTCTCTCCACCGCTCTGCCCAACTGCCTGCCTGGGCCAATACTCATCTTTATCCTTCGAATTTGAAGCGCAGCTGCTTTGCGCGGCACAGAAGAGTGCCGTGCGGCAGCTGCTGAAGTGACCGGGATTGTGCAGGCTTGCAGGCCTGCGCAAAGTGTGCATTTGGCACGCACGCACAAAGTGCGCGCACGTGCGCAAAGCGCGCCCAACCAAGCCACACCCACCGAACCAGGAGTAAAAATATTTGAATCCCACCACTGACATCCGGGATAGCAATATTCCAGTATTTGAGAAGCTGCCACATAAGAAGAGAGGGGGGTCAACTTATTTTTCGAAAGCACCAGAAGGCAGGACAAGAAACAATGGATGGAAACTAATCAAGGAGAGAAGCAACTTAGAATTAAGGAGGAACTTCCTAACAGGGAGGACAAATAAAGCCGTGGAATCAGAAGTTGTGGGTGCTTCATCACTGGATGTTTTTAAGAAGAGACTGAACAGCCATTTGTCCGAAATGGTAGAGGGTCTCAATTCTTGAGTAGGAGGTTGCACTAGATCAGAGGTCACCAACCTTTTCGACCTCAGGGATCGCCCAACTCATAATTTTAAATCCCGGGGACCACTAACCAGTTCGGTGGGCATGGCCTAATTTGTGGGTGTGGCTTGGTGGTCATGCAACTGGCTGGGCATGGCTTGTATGTAAATATTATATTTATATAAATATTGATTTTTTTTTATAAAAAAAAAGAGCAACGTTTACCCAACATCAGGCAAAGCAGGCAGGCAGATTGAGTTGCTATTATTCTAAAAAAATAATTGCTTTGCTCCCTGAAGATGAGCCTCCAGCTTCAGCTGAGTCTATCTGTCATTTTTAACCTGCAACTTTGTGCAAACTACTAGTTTCTGTTCCCACTGGGTTTAAAGTGGCAATAAGTTACTTTTAAAAGAGGACCAACGGAAATCTAATTTGAAATCTGGAACGCCTTCCCACTCCCTCCTAGAGATTCCCAGCAAAATTAATCCCCTTGTAAATATCACTTTTGCCCCCAAAGTGATATTTTCCAGAAAAAAAACACCATTTCTGAGGACAAGTAACTTAAAGGGATGGAAATAATTCGGGCAAGACCAGAAGCACCAACCAAACCGATAATATAAGCGGTCATTTCCTCCATGAAAAAGCAGAATTATTATTTTTTAAAAAAAAGTTTCTAAAGGTGTCGGTTTTTTTGTTCCCACTAATTTGCTCCTTGTTAATTTGTGTATAATACAAAGCTTTCTGCAGAAAGGAGGAGTGGGACCATGTTAGCAAAACAGAAACATAGAAGGAAACCTGTGCTAATTGTGGCAACCTTGAAGTTCCTAGTCCTCAGTAAACCTTACCAAAATTTCTACGGCACCGTTACTGCTATGTTTCTTTCTATTTTAGACAAATTATTCTTTCTTCAGGACAGTGGCAGCAGAAGAGCGGGAAGTCACTTGGGTTTCCTAATTATGAACATCTATGCTTATATCCCACCTTTTCCCCTAAGCATACGCCTGACTATTATTTTCTCCTTCTTTCCTTAAATCTATAAACACGAATGCATCCTTTTGACTATAGGAGTCTCTCTCCCATTATTCTCTGAAGCAGGGGTGTTAAAACTCGATTTCATTGAGGACCACATCAGTGTTTGACCTCCAGAGGGGCCAGGGGGGCATGGTTGGGGTGGCCGTGGCCAGCTTGACGTCCTGCAGCCCGGACTCAGCCCTCCTGGGTTCTGTTTTTGGCGGCGACGGCCTCCTGCAGCCCTCTGCCAGTGAAAAAATGGAGCCCGGGAGGGTGTGGCCAGGGTGTGTGTGTCATAGCCCATTTGACGTCCTGCAGCCCACACATGGCCCTCCCAAGCTCCGTTTTTGCTGGCAGAGGGTTGCAGGAGGCCATCACAGCTGAAAACAGGAGCTCGGGGAAGGCCGCACACAACCCTCCCGAGCTGCGTTTTCACCGGCAGACACATTGCAGGCTGGTCCTTCGCTGTTTCCTGGACAGCCCTGTGGGCCAGATCTAAGCACCCCACAGGCCGGATTCAGCCCGCGGGCCTTCAGTTTGACACCCCTGCCCTGGAGGGATTTTCCTCACAGTGCCCACTGTTAAATAATTAAATAAATGCTGCACTAAGCCATGATTACTTTCGGCTGTTGTGTCCTACGTTTGATTCCATTGAAGCAGAGGAGATAAAGAGTATATAATTGTTCTCATATAAAGCAGATAAAGCACATTTATATTTAGGGTAGGTCATCAAGTCATATTTAGCAAAGGTCCTACCTGATGGCCCCTACCGTGTGGGGTGGGACAATTTTAAAAGGGGCTGGTGGTGGAAGAAGTGAAATCACAGACTTGTATTTCCTCTCTCTCTGCCTATAAGAACAGTATAGGATTTTTATGGTAAGGCAACGCAGAAGTCCTGCGATGCAGCTTGGAGACCAGGTTTCCTTTGGTCATGAGGCCTTTGTGGATCTGCTGGTAGCCACAGAAGAGCAGGAGCAGCTTCAGGCTCAACCGGAGGACCTGGAATAGGAGAAATGGTAGGGCGGCCATGAATGGAAAAGATATTGAAATGCCATGACGTGCAAAATACAGCGGCCTGCATGGTTTTGTGCAGACCCCGGTGTGCACATGTGTCACCTCTCCTGCAGGAGCTGCATTGGTTGCCGATTTGCTTCCGGGTGCAATTCAAGGTATTGGTTGTCACCTTTAAAGCCCTTCATGGCTTGGGACCAGGTTATCTAAGGGAACGTCTCTTGCCGGTCACATTTACCTGACCCATTAGAGTGGGGAGGCAGGGAATGTTGTGGGTCCCACCCCTGAGGGAGATACACCTGGCGGGACCCAGAAGTTGGGTCTTCTCCGTGGTGGCTCCCTCTCTTTGGAACATCATTCTCCTCAGAGATTAGAATGGCCCCCTCTCTAATACTCTTTCAAAAGGCACTGAAGACCGAGTTATTCCAGAGGGCCTGGGGAACCCAGAGAGGGATGGAGCCCATTAAATGGCTAGTGTGGTCTGCTGTCGTCCGGGCGAGGGATGGAAGTTGGGGGATGATATTTTTTTTCCAGATTTTGTTCTATTGTACTTTATTAATTTATTTGATTCTTTTTGTTAGTTTTTTGTTTTGTTTTGTTTTAAATATGGTTTCATTGTGTAATCTGCCTTTAGTCTTTTAGTCTTTAATCTTGTCATCACTCCTTATCATCCATCCCCTCTCACTCTTGACTGTACGACTGTAACTTTGTCGCTGGTATCCTTACAATTTATATTGACTGTTTCCTAGTATGATTGATTGCTCATTGTACCCTATGACTATCATTAAGCGTCGTACCTTATGATTCTCGACTTGACGAATGTATCTTTTCTTTTATGTATACTGAGAGTATTTACACCAAGACAAATTCCTTGTGCATCCAATCACACTTGGCCAATAAAGTATTCTATTCTATTCTATTCTATTCTATTCTATTCTATTCTATTCTATTCTATTCTATTCTATTCTATTCCTGTTCTATTTAGTCGCCATGGGCGAATAAGCAGCAATATAAATTAAATATATACATAAATAATGCCTACAAAGACTGGGTAAGCTGTGGTTATTTCCTGTGACATTCTATGGAATCCGGGTACCCCAAGGTTCTCTTTTAGGTCCAGTACTCTTTAACATCTTCATCAATGATTTGGACAAGGGGATAGATGGGGAACTCAACAAATTTGCAGATACAGGAGGATCTCGACAGACTTGAACATTGGGCGCTATCTAACAAAATGAAATTCAATGGTGAAAAAAGGAAGGTTCTACATTTAGGCAAGGAAAGTTAAATACACCGGTAACGTATAGGTGGTACCTTGCTCAACAGTAGTAAAATAGGGAATTTCTCCTTAATTCAAGGTTGCTTCTCTCCTTGGTTGGTTTCCATCCGTTGCTCCTTGTCTTACTTTCTGGTGCTTTGGAAAAAAGGATAACCCCCTCGACCTTGTACAAGTCCCTCAAATATTGGAAGACTGCTATCATCTCTCTCTTAGTCCTTATTTTCATTATTTCCTTATTTTCACTAGACATAGGCAATTCCTGCGACTGCTCTTCATATGTTTTACCCTCCAGCCCCCTAATCATCTTTGTTGCTCTTCTTTGCACTCTTTCTAGAGTCTCATCTTTTTATTTTTTGCACTGTGGTAACCAACACTGGATGCAGTATCCCAAGTGTGATCTTACCAAGGCCTTATAAACTGGTTTCCATGAAAATAAGACCCTGCTTATATATATATATTATATTATATATATATATATATATATATATATATATATATATATATATATATATATATATATATATATATATATATATATATTATATATATATATGTGGATCATACATACATGTTTTCTGAGGTTCTTATCACGGTGAGATTCGGCTGTAGTTAGAGATCTAGCACGTTTCGATGAAGTCTCATTCATCATCTTCAGGCTTCTGTCTTGGCTCTGTGCTTCTCAGTGAAGAAAAATCATTTTTCACATCACTCTGAGAAGCACAGAGCCAAGACAGAAGCCTGAAGATGATGAATGAGACTTCATCAAACGCTGCTCTAGGTACTCGAATCTACGCGGAGAAAACCCAACAACCAAAGATCCATATGCATACATACATATACATATACATATATTTGCCACCCAAAAAGGCACCAGGTCTTATTTTTCGGGGGATGTCGTCCATCTACTCGTCTCACTTGCGTGCATCACTCTCAGCCTCCTTTTGTGCTGTCAGAGGCCTTCAGGAACTTTTTCTGCAGTCGGCAAGTCTTTCCTGAAGGCCTCTGCAGCCGATAACAGAGCTCTGGATTGATCCAGAGCTCTGTTATCAGCTGCAAGGCTTTCAGGAAAGTCTTGCTGGCTGCAGAAGAAATGGGCTGGCAAGGCAAATGTCAGGGTATGAGAGGCCTGGCTGCAACTGGTAAGTAGTAGGGCAGCTCCAATCCACCTCCATCCCCACCCTAGCTTAAGTTTTACCTGTGCACCCTGGAGTGGGTGGGGTCTTAATTAGGGCTTATTTTGGGGGGTAGGCCTTATTTTGGGCACACATGTAAAAATCAAGCTAGGACTTATTTCGGGGGAGGTTGTATTTTTGGGGAAACATGGTAACGCTTCATGAGATCTAGATTCTATCCCTTTTAAAACTGGGATTTCACTGAATTGGAGATCCACTTGCGGACTGACTTTTGGCAGTGAAGACATTTCAACAGAAACACAGTCTTGATGAGAGGTTAATGCTAACAATCGGGGGAGATCGGGGACAAAGACACCAAACGTTTATGTACAACCTTTGAAACAAAGCAAGACTTGGCAATCTCCTAAAATCTGAGTCGTATTTCAAAATTGTTTTTCTTTTTAATTTTGATACCTGAACAGAAATCCCCACAGGTTAGAAATCATTCACTTAAAAGAACCTAGGTCAGGGGTCGCTAACCTTGGCAACTTTGTGGACTACAACATCCAGAATTCCTCAGCCAACATGGTTGGCTTAGAAAATTTTGGGAGTTGCAGTTTACAAGCCTTAAAGTTGCCAAGATTGGAGACCCGAATCCTAGAGGACTTACCCGGACAGCAAATCCATAAACAATCTTTTCCAAGTCCCTTTGGTTTTTCAGCCGACAGGTGTCCTCCAAGGATGCCTCGTAGCGCTGTGACTCCTCCTCCTCGGTGGCAAAACTGCGCACGGTCTGCACGGAGGAGATTACCTCTTGCACCACAACCTCTGAGTGGGCCATCGAATCATGGATCGCCTTCAGTAAAGCCTGGATTGACCAGGAAGGAAATGGCAAAAGTGAGCCTCCTGAAAAGCTGCCTTGGACCAGGCATCTTGCTGGCGGTGGGATATTCAAACCAAAGTTCTGTGACCTCATTGGGAAGGGAGAGAGAAACCCCAAGAATGCTTCGCTCCACTTCCTCACCCCGCTTTTTTATTTCATTTATTTCTCACTTGTAGACAACAGGATGCCAGAATGCAAGTCGTAGAGTGAGATGTCCCCTCCCGTTATTATTTCTGGGGAGGGTGTGTGTGTTCATTTACTCTAATTAAAGAGTTGGGTTGTCTATGGGGAATGGAAGGATATCAATTCCTTGGAATATGACAGGATAGCTGGGAATGAAACAGTGGTGGGATTAAAAAATTTTTTACTACCGGTTCTGTGGGTCTGGCTTGGTGGGCGTGGCAGGGGAAGGATACTGCAAAATCCCCATTAACCCACCCCACTAACCTGCTTTCCAGCTCCGTTCTCCTATGCAGGGCAACCAAAGAAGACCCAGCCAATCAGCTGGGACTCGGGAGACAGAGAATAGAGGGGGTTGTTGAGGCCAGTCAGAGGTGGTATTTGCCAGTTCTCTGAACTACTCAAAATGTCTGCTACCGGTTCTCCAGAACTGGTCAGAACTTGCTGAATACCACCTCTGGAATGGAAGGATTTATATTCCAAGAGATTTATATCCTTGCATTGCCCTGTCAGAGCTGAAGAACCTTCTTGAATAAGGAGAAAAACATTTTCAAAATGAAACACAAGGAAGTCCAGTTGCCTCCTGAAAAAAGCACCTTTGAGACAATCAAGACCTGGATGACTGAGAATCTCTACAGACTAGAAGGGGCAGCCATTCCCTCTAAGCCACCGTCTGCCTCCATGATCCCTACCTGATGACGGACATTATAGACCTTCTGGACGGCCATCATGAGTGGGGTCTCAATCAACATCAGCAGCGTCAGGCGCCAGGACACGCCGATCATGAATCCGTAGAGCCCAATGGTCTTGATCAGGGTGCGTAGGAAGACGTTGGTGTTGAGCGGCACCGAGCGGCTCATCTTAACTGTGTCTTGGGAAAGGCGGGAGGTCAGCGCCCCTGGGAGCAAAGAGATATATTGTTCAACAAATGCCAGACTGGCCACACAGGAAGGGAGATTCTAGGGAACAATCCCACCAGGAAGGAGAAAGCTTTTCCTTTACACAATTCCAGGTAAGAGATAATCAGAGTTGGAAGGGACCTCCACCATTTCTGACAGATGGTAGTCCAATCTCTTCTTGAAAGTCTCAAGCAATGAAGCTCCCACAACTTCTGAGGGTAAAACTGTTCCATTGGTTGATTGTTCTCACTGTCAGAAAGTTTCTCATTTCCAGGCTGAATCTCTCCTTGTTCAGTTTCCATCTATTATTCCTTGTTTGGCCTACAGGCACTTTAGAAAATAGCTTGACCCCTTCCTCTCTGTGGCAGCCCCTCAAATACTGGAAGATTGCTATCCTGTCTCTAGAAACAGCGACTTCCTGTTTGGGCCCTCACCTGTTTTCACCTCCTGAAAGAAAGCCAAGTCTTGCCGCACCAGAGAAGAGAAGAGTAAGTTGCGAATCCGGATGATCATCCGAGAGATGGTGAACAAAAAGAGACTGCCACGGCAGCTGGCAAAGGCCGAGCTAGAAGGGAAACAGGAAGGCGGGTTGGTTCCTGCTCTACCAATGGAAATCGAGTCACAGCTCCATGTAGGAACACGTACTGGATTTGACCAGGTGCAAAGGGAAAGAAACTTTTACACAGGCAAATCTATTCCACGGTTTCAGATTAAGTAACTTCTGATTGACGCTCTTCCCCCATTTTGAAAAAGCACCACTCTTTTAAAAGCAGACACAAGATCTCTCATACAAGCCAAAACTCTGATACAGGTACAAGCACACTTCTTGGATTACAGATTAACAGAGTTGGAAGGGACTTTGTAGGTCATCTAGTCCAACCCCCCACCCAAGCAGGAGATCCTACGCCAGTGGTGGCTAAACTTTTTGGGCTCCTGTGCCAAAAATTGTGTGCGCATTTGCGTGCCAGCACCCAGAAGACCCCCTATGCATGCGCTTGCAATCCCCCCCCGCCACCCCCTTACCTGCATTGAGCCTCACTGCTGATTTTCGACCTGATTTCCAGAAAAAACAGGAAGTGATGAAACGGGCCTAGTTTTCAGCCTGAAAAGCCTACAGAAGCCTTGCAGAAGCCTCTGGGAGGCTGAAAAAGGCCTCAAATCAGCCCAAAATCAGCTGTGAGGCACGTGCATGCGCAGTGAGGTAGCTTTGCCTACAGCTCACATACTGGCACAAATGGCTCTGCATGCCACTTGTGGCACACGTGCCATAGGTTCGCTATCACAGACCTACACCATTTCTGACAAATGGCAGTCCAATCTCTTCTTGAAAGCTTTCAGTGATGGCGCTCCCACAACTTTCGAGGGTAAGCTGTTCCATGAGTTGACTGTTCTCACTGTCGTAAAGTTTATCCTTATTTCCAGGTTAAATCTCTCCTTGTTCAGTTTCCATTCATTATTCCTTGTCTGGCCTTCAGAAAATTGCTTGAGCCCTTCCTCCTCTCTGTGGCAGCCCCTCAAATATTGTAAGACTGTGTTAGGTATAACATAGGTCACCTAACGTAGTTTGGGTAAAATAATATATATAAGCTATGATTGTTAGTTTAAGTGTGTGTCACTTTAAATGTAAAGCATGTAAATTTGGGTGTGGTGTGAAACCACCATAAGAGGGAGCAAGAGACGCTGATTGATTGCTGACGAGACGCTGACAGTTTGCTGGCAATTACTGGCAATTACTGGATTGGATTACATTGTGTGTTTTGTTAGCTGCGTATTTCCCTACTGAAGAAAAGCTGAAGGAGGAGAGGAGTTTATCTCTCTACTGCGAGGAGATAAATCACCGGACTGATATTTGTAAGTTTACTGACCTCTCTTTTTCGACACTGGAATTTGCAAATGAATAATCCGTGGACGGACTGAACTAAGTGAATGATATATGGACTGTTTTGACTATGCTTTAACTCTTGCTGGAATAAAACTATTTTAATTGGCACTGTGTATCTGGTTTACTGAGTGTAAGCTACATATAACGTTTATCTCACATATTCTGCCTGCCTGCCTGACTGCCCTGCAGATTCTGTCTAGGGTGTATCCCTAACAGACTGCTATCATCTCTCCCCTGGTCCTTCTCTTCACCAGACTAGTCATGCAAGTTTAGTTACTGCTGGCCACTGCCTGCTCCCAAAGGCGCCATTAATTAATGGATTAATCCAGTATGCGCTGAAATAGATAGGTTGACATTGGAACTGAAGGATGAGTCAGAATACTATATAATATGAAATAAATTTTATCATTGGAAGGAACCGAAAGGGAGTTCACCAATGGAAAAGGCACAAAGGATCTGTAGGCAGGGTATGAGACTATATGACCTAACTGAAATGCAACTGAAAGGAATTAAAATGTATAAAGGCCTAATGTGTATAAATGTACGTAAGGTTTACAGTATACAACGTAAGATGTTATGACAAAAATGTATATGTCAAAGAAGTCCACCACGTTCAATGTTTTTAAATAATGTATTTAATAAAATTTATTATTTTTTAAAAAAATTAATGGATTAATCCAGGATCCCCCAACCCCTAGTCCATGGCCTGCCAGCAACTGGGCAGCCCCAAACAAGCAAAAACCCCATCCATGGGATGCAGCCAGCATGCAAAACTATGCCCTCTCCAGTCTGCGAAGAAAAGCTCCATAGAATCGGCCCTGTTGCCCAAAAAGTTGGGGGACATTGGATGAGAATCCATCAACAATGCATGTTCTTTCAGAAAGCCTTTTTAAAAAAAGATTTGTATTTAAGTGAAAGACAGAGATAGGATGCAAGTTTTAACTGCTTAGACTTCTATCGGATTTTAATAAAGGCAGCTCAGGGGGAACCCGTAACACCAACTCTGCTTTGGTTGCCGGAGGGATCTTAAGTCCTATTCAATAGACAATACTGTCCAATAAATTAGCCTATAGAGCAGAAGTCTCCAAACTTGGCAACTTTAACACTTGTGGATTTCAACTCCCAGAATTCTGGGAGTTGAAGTCCGTAACAGTGGTGGTATGCTACCGGTTTGGACCGGTTCACTTGAACCGGTAGTAAAAAAAAAATCCTACCAATAAGGCAAACCCTTTCCTCCGACGATCAGCTGAGAAGATAAAAGAAACGACAAGCGTATGGGTGGGTGGGAAGGGTCGCTCCCCCAAAGTACCCTGTTTCTCCAACAATACGGCCTCCCCCAATAGGAAGGCCCAGCATGTTTTATAGGCATGAAATGAAATTAAGCCCCTCCCCGCAAAATAAGGCCTGTATTAAAACATGTGAAATGGGAGGGGAGGAAATGGCGGGGGGCCTTGCTGTTAGGAAGTACTTTTGTTGCACGCCCAGATATGGTGCTGCCTGCGTTGACCCTGATACAAAGTGCCCCACCAATGCCGAGGTCAACATCCAAGCCGTCGCCGCCCGCCCTAAGATGCAGGGGGGGGGGGGGAATTAAGTCACCCCCAAAAAGACAGCCTAGCCATTTTTTCGGGGCTCAAAAAAAATAAGACCCGGCCTTATTATATGAGAAACACGGTAGGTGGCTCTGGGACTACAACATGTGTGAAGCCACCATCGAAACCATAGTTGCAGTAGGGATCTGGCAGAGCTGGGTTGGTTCTCAAAAAGCTAAGCAGCATCAAATTGGCTGGCATTTGGATGGGAGGCCACAAGGAAATACCAGAGTAGAAATTACACTGCAAAGTCAAAACATATCCTCAAAGAAGGCAACGACCAATAGCTTCCTTAGAACCGACAACAAAACAAAAATACCCAACATGATCACTCCCTTCTACCATCTTGTGGTCATAATGCCGGGCGATAACAGAATCATAACTCCAGGCCTTCTTTACATATTTAAGGGCAACTGCAGCAAATATGTTAACGGGGCCTGGAATAAGCTCACCTTCCAAACGAGACGAGGCAGAGAAGGAAGATGGTCATGGAAAAGGCTTCTGCGTCATATTTGGTGCCCAGGATGTCGATCAAAAGCCCAGTGTAATGGGGCAGGAACATTTCGCCTGCAGGGAGAGCAAGAACAGAGGAGGTGATTTTTTTTAAAAAAAAAATCTATTTATTTGTTTGTCAAACACGTACAAGATAACAAGTGTAAGTACGAACGTAAACAGGAACAAAGGAAGTAAATACAGATAAATGGGGACAGTAAGACAGGGACCGTAGGCACACTGGTGCAGTTATGCACAACCCCCCCTTTTTAAAATATAGTTTATTAGTTTTTACAATTAAAAACAACCAACAATACATACACAAATAGGCAAAGGAAAGGAAAGAAAAGAGGAGAAGGAGAAAAGAAAACAATTTAGAAAAAAGAAAGAAAAGGGAAAAGGGGAAAAAGGAAAAAAAAAAGAGAGAGAAGGTTAAAAGCATTCTTTTGTTTACAGTTTGCAAGATCTTCTTTTTTTTTTCATAACCTTGACCAAAGATAAATTATATATCTTAAGGCATAAGAGAAAAGTATTAACTTATAATAACGAGGTAGAGATATAAGTAAAGAACAGGTGTGGGTACATGACATAAATTAAGGTTATGCACAACCCCTTTAAGGACCTCTCAGGAATGGGGTGAGGTCCACAGTGGACAGTTTGAGGCTGTTGAAGCTGTGAGGGGTTGAAGCTGTAACAACGGAGTCCGGTAGGGTGTTGACCCCTATCAGGAAAGGCAGCTTCCCTCCCCCCACCCACCCACCACACACGAACATTACAAATTTCCTCTGAGCATCCGTTCTGTGAAATGCAAAGAAATCTTGAGTTGTGCTCCAGTATTCCTGCCCCCAAGAGGGAGAACTATGTAAAGTCAGAACTCAGAATGGGAGGGACAAAAGCGGGACATGAAGAATAGGTGCTTGAATTGGATGCTAGAATAGAATAGAATAGAATAGAATAGAATAGAATAGAATAGAATAGAATAGAATAGAATAGAATAGAATAGAATAGCTTTAACAGATAACAGATAATCAGAGTTGGAAGGGACCTTGTAGGTCATCTAGTCCAACCCCCTGCCCAAGCAGGAGACCCTGCATCATTTCTGACAGATGGGAGTCAAATAGAATAGAATAGAATAGAATAGAAAAAAAATAGAATAGAACAGAATAGCTTTAACAGATAACAGATAATCAGAATTGGAAGGGACCTTGTAGGTCATCTAGTCTAACCCCCTGCCCAAGCAGGAGACCCTGCATCATTTCTGACAGATGGGAGTCGAATAGGATAGGATAGGATAGGATAGGATAGGATAGGACAGGACAGGACAGGACAGGACAGGACAGGAAAGGAAAGGAAAGGAAAGGAAAGGAAAGGAAAGGAAAGGAAAGGAAAGGAAAGGAAAGGAAAGGAAAGGAAAGGAAAGGAAAGGAAAAATAGAAAAGAATAGAATAGAATAGCTAACAGATAACAGATAAACAAGAGTTGGAAGGACCTTGTAGGTCATCTAGTCCAACCCTGCCCAAGCAGGAGACCCTGCATCATTTCTGACAGATGGGAGTCAAATAGAATAGAATAGAATAGAATAGAATAGAATAGAATAGAAGACAAGACAAGACAAGACAAGACAAGACAAGACAATAGGACTTCTTTATTGGCCAAGTGTGATTGGACATACAAGGAGTTTGTTTTTGGTGCATAAGCTCTCAGTGTACATAAAAGAAAAAATAAAATACATTCATCAAGAATCATAAGACACAACATAAGTTACTAATAAGCAGTCAAATCATACATAGGTTACTAACACACAATTAAATCATACCAGTAAAACAAAAGAAACAATATAAATTGTAAAGATGCAAGCAACACGGTTATAGTCCTAAGGGGGAAGAGATAGGTAATAGGAATCTGTCTATGTCTCTTTTCATCCTGGGACAAATGACACAGTCTTGGGAAACCAATCGGCAGGTACAAAGGAGGCAGGATCCCAGATCCAATGGCCGAAGTCTCCAGAAATCTTGCTCCGTGGCAGGAGGCAACCCAGGGGGCATATCAGGTGGATGTAGGCGGAATATCAAAAAGGAGTAACAATTTCAAAGGCTGAGATCAGGTGTGTTAAAGACCTTCTGGCAACCATCTCACAAATGAACTGTTTTCTTTAGTGCAGAGGTCTCCAAACTTGGCAACTTTAAGACTTGTGGATTTCAACTCCCAGAATTCTCCAGCCAGCTCCCATTCTGGGAGTTGAAGTCCACAAGTCTTAAAGTTGCCAAGTTTGGGGACCCCTGCTTTAGTGTATGGTGTGATTCTGATGACTATCTGTGGTAGCCCTGATGACTATCTGTGGTACATTTATCCTGCAACACCGAGAATGATTTAATTCGGCACCAACTCACCAATCACCGCCAGGACGAGGAACAAGAAAGCGCCAGAGAGGTACAGCTTGTCTGGACCGAAAAGTCGGAGCATCTTCCAAAGGGTGGCCTTGTCTTCTTTTTTCCGGGACTCCTTGGTGCTTTGCCCTTCTGCCAGGATCCCCCAGAGGAGCCGGGAGAAGCCCACCGCCCCGTAGATTGCCAGCCACCAGGACCAAGCGGCCGAAGAGACCAGGAGGGGAGGGTCCCCCAGCCAGGGTCCCACCAGCAGGTACAAAGGGGGCAGGATGCTGACAGCAGCCACCGTGGAAGAGGACACTGGGGAGGTCCCACCCACGGAGAGCAGGCCCCGGGCCCCCCAGAGAACCACCAGCCGTAGAGCGGCCTCCAGCCAAGCCGCTGTAACCCCCAGGGGGACCATGGAGGGTCCCCAGTCAGCCAGCAAGGAGAGCAGGATGCGGTCGCAGAGAAGCAGGGGAACAGCCCGAAACACAACAGGGCCCAGCATCTTGATAATGGACTCTGGGGAGAGAGGAAAAGATTTCTGGATTTAAGAGGGGGAGGGAAGAGGGGGAGGGGAGGGAGAGGACAAGAAGGAGAAGGAAAAGGAGGAGAAAAAGAGGAGGAAGCGGAAGAAGAGGAGGAGGAAGAGGAAGGAGAAGAGGAGGAAAAAGAGGAGGGAGAAGACGAGGAGGAGGAGGAGGAAAAAGAGGAAGGAGGAGGAGGAGGAGGAGAAGAGGAGGAGGAGGAAGGAAAAAGGAAGAGGAAGAAAAAGGAAGAAGAGGAAGAAGAGAAAGGAAGCAGGAGGAGGAAGAAGGAAAAAGGAAGAAGAGGAAGAAAAAAAGAAGAGAAAGAAGAAAAGGAAGAAGAGGAGGGAAGCAGGGAGGAGGAAGAAGGAAAAAGGAAGAGGAAGAAAAAAAGGAAGAAGAGGAAGAAGAAAAGGAAGAAGAAGAAGAGGAAGAAGAGAAGGGAAGCAGGAGGAGGAAGAGGAGAAGAGGAAGAGGAGGAGGAGAGGAAGAAGAGGGGAGGAGGAGAAGGAGAAGAGGAGGAGGGAGGAAGAAAAAGAGGAGGGGAGGAGGAGAAGGGGAAGAAGAGGAGGAGGAAGGAAAAGGAGAAGAGGAGGAGGAGGAGGAGGAGGAAGGAGAAGGAGAGAAGGAGGATGATTTTGGAGGAGGATCAACTGCAGAAAGCCTTTGGTCCTTCAATTCAACTAAAATTATACTCTTACCACCCAAGCTCCTGCGAGTAATCAGCTGACTTCCCAGCAAAGGATTCCTTGGCTGCAGCCTAACTATTCATTCTGAGTGCAAGTCGAGGCAATTTCAGGAAAGATCCAATTCACAGTAATCGAGGCATTTTTTATTTTTATTTTTTGGGCTACAGGGCCACTTTTCTGCGCATTTTAACTCTTGCCTTCTCCGGTCCCACAGACACCCCAAGCCCAGCCCCCACACCTTCCCCCTCCCTCGCGAAGGCCGAAATCACGCGTGACTGACTTCCTCGGGCAGAAAAGCATTGGAAACTCTCGATCGGGTTCCTTAGGGCTAGTGCAGGATTTGAACCCCGCTCCCATTCTCCGGATCAGAGCCGCGATGCGAAAGAGGAATCCAAATCCCCCCCTCCCCCCAAAAAGTTTAGATCCCGCGCAAAGCAGGACGAAACGCACCCCGGATTATTTCTTTCAAGAAGAGAGATTGGGCTGCCCTCTGTCAGAAACGGTGTAAGGTCTCCCGCTTGGACAGGGGGGGTTGGACTAGATGACCTACAAGGTCCCCTTCCAACGCTTGTTATCTGTGATGAATATTGGCGGGGCAGGAATCACTAGGCCGCCACTTAAAAGGAGGAGATAGACCGCGCTTCCCCGTGATCCGCACCCCCAACATGAGCAGCCCCGCTTGGCTGGGAATGATGGGGAGTGGAGTTCCCCCTCCCACCTCCGGAACCGCTAAGTCGGCCGGATCAACGCAACCCTCGGCCCTTTGTCGAGTTTCTCACCCCGGGAAACTCCTTCCATCGCGGGCGTTTGGGTCCTTCTCGATCCGAAGCCTCGTTTTAGCCGGAGACGGGCCGGCCTTACCTCCGTCCCTCCGTCCTCTTAGATGGGCCGCATGCACCGCCGCCTCAGCAGCAGAGCCGAAAAATTCCCCTCCAACCAAAACTTTTGCTTTCGATTTCACATAGGAAATGCCGCTTTCCTTCGAAGTGTCTTCCAGCACAGTGACCGCCAGATGGCGCCGGCGTTCCGCTGTTTAAGCCTTAATTAGCCACCTCTCTCTCTCTCTCTCTCTCTCTCTCTCTCTTGTGTTTTCCCTTCACACTCGTGATTTCCAGAATCGGAGTCGGTTGAATAAATAAAGGCACAGCTGGCTTTTCTTTACGTGTCATCTATTGATTGAGCCGTGTTAAATCCTGCCTGGGGCTGGAGTCCTGCCTTGCTTTATTTATCATCACTGGCGGCAGTCCTTGACTGACCCTCAAAATGGATTCCACAGTTTTCTGTTTGTATTTATTTATTTATTTTGATTGGTCAATCCCTTACTTACAAGATAATAGGTATAAGTATATACTGAGTTATGAATACACGAAATGGGTACATCTAAGAAAAATAAAAAGAAACAATAGGACGGGGACGGCAGGCACGTTGATGCACTTATGCACGGCCCCTACAGGCCTCTTAGGAAAGGTGAGGTCAATAGTAGACCTTCTAAGGTTAAAGTTTTTGGGGGTTGGGGAGGGAAGAAACCACAGAGTCAGGGAGAGTATTCCAGACATTGACCACTCTGTTGCTGAAGTCATATTTCCTGCAATCAAGTTTGGTGCGGTTAACCTTGAGTTTGTATCTATTGTGTGCTCTTGTGTTGTTATGGTTGAAGGTGAAGTATTCATTGACAGGTAAATCATTGCAATGTATGATTTTATATACTATACTTAGATCGGACCGAAGGCGGCGTAGTTTTAGGTTTTCTAGGTCTAGAATTTCAAGTCTGGTGGCATAAGGTATTCTGCAACAAGTAGAGGAGTGGAGAACTCTTCTTGTGAAATATTTCTGGACTTTTCTCAACTGTGTTAATATCAGATACGTAATGCGGGTTCCAGACTGATGAGCTGTATTCGAGTATTGGTCTAGCAAATGTTTTGTGTGCTCTAGTTATTAGTGTGATATTACCAGAGAAAAAGCTACGTAAGATTAGGTTAATAATTTTTAACGGCTTTTTGGCTATGAAATTACAGTGGGCTCTAGCACTTAGATCATTAGAGATGAGTACTCCAAGATCCTTTACAGCGCTTGAACTAGTTGTCCCTGGATCATCAACAAGGTCTTGACTATTCAGCTGTTGCTAAAGGAGCCATTGATTAAGTGAATTTGGCCCCATTTTATGACCATTCGTGCCACAGCTGTTAAGTGAATCACTGCAGTTGGCTGAATTGAAACTGGTTACCCCTTTGGCTTTGTCAGAAGGTCTCCAAAAGGGATGACACGCTGCAACTGTCACAAATATGAGTCAATTGCCAAGCATTTGAATTTTGATCACGTGATGAATAATGGGTGGAAACTGAACAAGGAGAGATTCAACCTAGAAATAAGGAGAAACTTTCTGACAGTGAGAACAATCAACCAATCGAACAGAAGTTGCCCTCGGAAGTTGTGAGAGTGTCATCACTTGAGACCTTCAAAAGAGATTGGACTGCCATCTGTCAGAAATGGTGTAGGGCCGTGAGGGTGAACCTATGGCATGCATGTCACAAGTGGCACGCAGAGACATTTGTGCCGGCATGCGAGCCACAGGCAAATTTACCTCACTGCATATGTGTGCTCCTCACAGCTGATTTTTCTGCTGGTTTGAGGCCTTTTTCAGCTTCCCAGAGGCTTGGGAAAAGCCTCTGGTAGGCTTTTCAGGTTGAATAGGCCCATTTCGTCATTTCCTCTAATACCGGAAGTGATGAAAACGGGTGTATTATTCGGGCTTGCCTTGCTTTGGGGGGGCACTTTGGGAGTGACCTTTCTCTGCAGACCACCAAAATTTTCTTGAGGACCACTAGTTGTCCCTGGCCCACTGGTTGGTGACCACTGCACTAAACAAACCATTGTAAGTTGAGGACTACCTGTACACTATCTCATGGCTTCCTTAAGCCAGGGTTATTGAAGTAGGCACAACTTGCTGTCCTTCCCGGTGCCCTTTGGATAATCACGCATACCTTAGGCATCTCTGCAGTGGACTACTGCAGTGCAATCTACATGGGACTGCCCTTGAACCTAGAAGCTGCAGCCGGTCCAAAATGCAGTGGCCTGGACAGTAACAGAACAACAGACTTGGAAGGGAACTTGTAGGTCATCTAGTCCAACCCTTCCTCCCAAGCAGAGACCTTACCCCATGTCCGACAGATCAGTCCAGTGATGAAGCTCCCACAATTTCTGAAGGAAGCTGTTCCATTGGTTGATTGTTTTTATTGTCAGAAAGTTTCTCCTTATTTCTAAATTGAATCTCTCCTTGTTCAGTTTCCATCCATTATTCCTTGTCTGGCCTTCGGGTGCTTTAGAAAATAGCTTGACCCCTTCCTCCCTGTGGCAGCCCCTCAAATATCAGAAGACTGCTATCATGTCTCCTCTGGTCCTTCTCTTCACTAGACTAGCCAAGCCCAGTTCTTATAATTGTTCTTCATATGTTTTAGTCTCCAGTCCCCTAATCCTCTTTGTTGCTCTTTGCACTTTTTCTAGAGTCTCAACAGCTTTTTTATAATGTGTTGACCAAAACTGGATGCAGTACTCTAGGTGCGGTCTTACCAAGGCTTTATAGAGTGGCATTAGTTAAGCTTTAGAGCAGGGTTGCCAGATTGCAGTTTGGCTCTGCGGCCAAACTCAAGTCAAAATACGGCCAAATTCAGCCAAATTATGGTGACGCACATGCGCAAGGGAAGGAGAGCGCCAGAGGACGCGCTTGTCCTCCTTTTGCTCATGGTGACGCGCATGCGCGAGGGAAGGAGAGCTCGGGATGGGGGGGAAGCCGAGGGGCGTGGCGTTGGAACGAGCCATGATAGGAATGGGTGTGGTGTTGATGGAGGAGGAGCCGCCCCTGCTTGGGTCACAGGTGGGAAGGGGGCGTGGCCAGGCGCCAAGGTCCCGAAGGTGCGTGTGACAGGAGTTGAGAGGAAGGGGGGCGTGTCAGAGAACTGAGAGGATGCGCTTGACCTCCTTTTGCTCATGGTGATGCGCATGCGCGAGGGAAGGAGAGATCTGGCCGATTTCACGGCCAAGCAAGTGTGGTTGGGTGGGCGTGGCTATAGTGGGCGTGGCCAGGGCGTGTGACAGCACTCAGTCTCCTGCAACATTCTGCCAACCAAAATGGGGCACAGGGAGGGAGGGGTGTAGTACACCCCAAGTGCCCCACACGCCCCATTTTGGGCCTTCACAACTTCTTGCACCACCCTGGGAGCCAAAACAAGCTGTGGGGGAGCCATGGCATGCCCCTCCCATGTCTTGTTTTGGGCCTAGTTGATCTCCTGCACCACCTTGGGAGCCAAAATGGGCCATGGGAGGGGCATGGTGCGTCCACCTGTGCCCCGTTTTGGGCCTAGTCAGCCTGCTGCACTAACCTGGGAGCCAGAACGGTGTGGTGTGGGACGGGCTGGGGCAGGGCCAACCAGTAGTGGGATTTATCAGTTCACTGAACTGGGCATAAAATTAACATCCTGTTTGACCGAACCGGTGCGAACCAGCCGAAGCCCACCTCTGGTCCTGTTCTTAGAATTTGGGTGGAGGGATGTAAATTTTTAATTCCCTCAGCTGGAGCGGAAGGTGTTTTATTTTTGAATAGATTGTCTCAGTCTTCCTGAATGAATTACAAAACATCCATCTCTAAAGATTTCAGGCATCTGCTGGACTTGTATGCAGGAAACAGGTTGTTTTCTGCCTTTAAGAACATGTTTTTTTCTATTTCTTCTTTGGGGAAATATAATATTCTGCCTCTTTTAATATTTCCCGAAAATATTTCATTCTTAGGGGGAGGGGGACTTCCTTCTGGATTTTTATGAGGTCACATAGGGTCCTAGCTGGCTCTACAGGCAAAAGGGGAAATGCAAATAGTAGGCGTTTGTCTGAGCTCATTTTGTCAACCTTTGAATTATCTAATTGTGTTGCTGATCCGGAGTTTCTGTCTGGTCCAGTCTTTTCAAATGGATTACCAAATCTACATTTCTGGAAGCTGACTTCCTCAGTTTCTGCTTGGGGCAGGGAGACTGGGGCTGTTTCTGCCTCCGTTAACATTTTTTTCCATTTCTGATTTAGGGAAAATATTCTATCTTGCCTTTTTAATATTCCCCAAAACATTTCATTCTTCTAGGGAGTGGGGGCTTCCCACACCCGTTAGAAACTGTGGAGGAAACTCCGTTTAGTGAAGATGGAAATTAGGAGGTATGGAGTTGGTGAGAATAAAAATCTGAGTTGAATATATTTCCAGATAAAGCGGGGAAACTGACACAAGATCTAGCTTATAAATTAAAAAAAATATGTGGCCCTTGCCAGAATTTCCTCAGAAAATTCCTCCAAAATTCTCTCTGAAGATTCAAAACAGGAATCTTGAATAATACCAATGTCTTCTTTTCTGTCATCAGTGACATATTTTCCTTAAGACACCCCCTGTGCTGTCCCAGCCAGTCTATGGGAATTGGTAGTTACTTAGGAATTGTGAGCTGTCCCCTTAAGGGAATGCATCATGGTAAATGTAGTGAAAGGTATCCTGGGAAATGTAGTTCATGTCACGTGGCCACATCTGTAATCCCGATTGGTCACTAATTTGACCCTTGATGGGTTGGAGGAGTTTCGCTCACTTTTGCCTGAACTCATGGCAGCTTCTTTCTATCGCTACAAGATGGGTTAGGAGATAACCATCTTTTACCTACAAGGCAGATATACAAAGGATTGGTCATTAAAGAAGAACTTCTTCACAAATGTGAGTTATGAGGATACCTGATGAACCAATAAATGTACTTGGTTATGGATCTTTTGTGGAGTTTATCTATCAGCATCTACACAGCTCGCAAATCCACTACTGTGCAGAATACAGAAAAAAAACAACCCCAAATTTAAATTACAAATCAGAGCCGAAAGAAAAATGAGCTCAAATACAGTTTATTGTTGCCCCGTGAAAAGACATAGGGATGGTTCCCCCATCCCCTTTCCTCTCTGCCAGCCCTGAGTGTCAGAAGATCTCCATGCTTGAGGTCATCTGCCCATCTCACTTCTTCTCCTCCGAATACTGGTACAGCAAGTCACTGACATCTGTCCGCCCAACGCGGATCCAGCCATCTTCCTTCATGTGATACACTGCAGGACACAGAAATTGGTGGAAAGTCAGTTAAGGGACCGTGCAAAATTAGCCTCTAAATTGGCACTGTCCAATGCTCAGGATCACAGGGTGCCTAAGGAACCCGGTGGATGCTTGGGAAACGTACTGTTTACTATGCCGCCCGAGTAGTTGTCACGATGGGTGGCATAGCAGATGGCCCTTCGGCCAAGGTCGTAGGCCTCCTCCACGCTGAGGTCGGGCCGGTGGCCACTATCCAGGATTCCGTAGGCGAAGGTGTTTCCGCTTCCCGTGGAAAAAAGGGGCCCTTTCAGCCGGGCTCCTTTGTCATTGATGTAATACAGACCAGGGCCCTGAAAAAGGGAAGGAATCGTGACTTTTTTCAGCCCTGCCTTTGTTTCCCCTCCCAGAGAGATGGTACGGCCCAGCCCTGGCCAGGGAGCAGCACCTTCATTCCTTGCTCCAGGGTGTGATCAAGGGTTACACTCCAATTCACAGTGGTGGGATTCAATCTTTTTTTACTACTGGTTCTGTGACTTGGTGGGCATAGCAGGGGAAGGATACTGTAAAATCAGAGGCGGTATTTGCCGGTTCTCCGAACTACTCAAAATTTCCGCTACCGGTTCTCCCAAACTGGTCAGAACCTGCTGGATACCACCACTTGACTCCAAACATGGGCAGGACACAAACTTAAGAGCAACCCACAGTGCAAAGGTGGTATTTAGCAAGC
The DNA here is from genome assembly GCF_049901715.1 of Pseudonaja textilis. NCBI lineage: Eukaryota > Metazoa > Chordata > Lepidosauria > Squamata > Elapidae > Pseudonaja > Pseudonaja textilis. Next base: position 8,400,758 of record NC_141991.1, read on the forward strand.
CATCTTATGCCTTCTAAAAAATACCATAACCCCCCAACCAAAATAACCCCAGAAAAGGCTCAGCCTTTCACTCTAGGGCCCATAAGGGACGATCACTTAGGCCAGGGGTGTCAAACTTGCACGCCATGGGCCGGAAGTGTCACACACTGGCCACGCTTACCCCAGGTTTAGTGAACTGGGAAAAAAGTCCTGATACGCCACGTAGCAACTATATCCCGGTGTGAGTTTGACATCCCTGACTTAAGCTGTGGCTGAGCCACTACTTTTGGCAACTCTGCCGTATCTGATAAATTGAGGGGGGTGGGCTGCTGGGGGTTCTGTGCAGTTCGGATAACCCCTAAATCCCAGTCCTGGCTGGCCCTGTCCACCTTGCCCTGCCCCTCCCACGGGGCCCGTTTTGGATGCAGGTAAGTGTAGGGCATGCACGGAGGCTCGGAAAGGGCGAAAAACGGGCCGCTCAGAAGTTCCAAAAGGCCAGAAATGGGCCTACTGCCCACTTCCACAGAGCTTACGGTGCCCGGGGAAGCCGTTTTCGCCCTCCCGGAGGCTCGAGAAAAGCCACCGGCGCCCAGGGAGGGCAAAAATGCCTCCCTGTTATGGTGCAGGAGGCTGACTAGGCCACACCCACTATGGCCACACCCACCAAGCAACCAGGCAGGGAATCTGTTGCTAAAATTTTTGAAACCCACCTCTGGATTAATTATTTGATTTTATTTGATTTATTTGATTTGTCAATCGCTTACAAGATAATAGGTATAAGTATATACATAGTTATGAATACATGAAATGGGTACATATAAGAAAAATAAAAAGAAACAATAGGACAGGGACGGTCGGCACGTTGGTGCTCTTATGCGTGCCTCCTACAGGCCTTTTAGGAAAGGGGGTGAGGTTGACAGTCTAAGATTAATTCCAACTCACTCTTCCAAACTGATGCTTAAAAACCCACCCTTCTTTTGATTTTCTGCTAGAATAGCTGTGCTTCGAAAAGTCTTCCTTCTTTTTCCCTTTCCTTCCCTTCCTCTCCTCTCTTCTCCCCTCCCCTCCCCTCCCCTTCCCAAGTCCTCTGGCTCATCTGTTCTCCCTCCCTCCCTCCCTGTCAGTCATTACCTTCTTATCCCATCCGCATATCATGCTGCCCACTGAGAGCCCCATACCCCGGTACTCAGCCAGCATGTTAGCCAAGAGCTTGGAGGCAGCCGAGATGCTGATCCGTTCTTTGTTGCGAAGGAAGTACAGTCTGCAGTGGGAGGGCAGAAGGAAGGCAGGGTCAGAGAAAGAGGGCCTGTCTTCCTACTCCACACCTCCCCTCACCCAAATATTTCCATTTCTCCCCAGGTCTTTAGTTTCTATCTAACCTCAATGGATCCCATCAGATTCCCTGTACAGCGGAGCCTCGGGTCGCAACCGTAATCCATTCCCGGACTCCGGTCGTGGCCCGATTTGGTCATGTCCGGAAGCACAACAAACTGTGCATGTGCACACTCAAAGAAAATTGGTGGTGAAGGAGAAATCAACAAGGAAAGGGAATTTTTGCACACCGATTTTGTTCGCCACCCAATTTTTGAATCGTCACCGGATTCAAAAATCGGGTGTATTTTTTTGCTCGCCATCCGATTTGGTTGCGAACAGGAGCATTCGCGACCTGAAGATTCCACTGTATAAGAGAAAGGGTCCCAGGAGCCCACTGGCTTTACACCGAGCCAAGGTTGCCCCTGGCACCCTTATCTAGGGCAAGTTGTGATCTTCATCCCCAAACCCTTGTTTATTTCTTTCTTTATTTTTATTTGTCAATTGCTTACAAGATAACAGGTATAAGTAAAAACATAGTTATGAATACATGGATACATATAAGAATATAATATATATATGCAACGATGTGGGAAAATACCCGAACAAAGCTGAATAATATTTATATATATATGGACTAGACAGTCACTTGTCTGAAATCGTATAAGTCAATGATGGCGAAGCTTTTTGTTGTGATAATCCACGCGCACCTTCACCCACAATGCAATGCGTCCCCCTGCGCATGCATGTGCAACACCCCGCCCCCTTACTTGCACTGCACATGTGTGTGCACCTCCCAGCTGATTTTCGGCCCGTTTGAGGCCGTTTTCACCCTTTGGGGGTCTCGAGAAAAGTCCCTGAAGCCCTGGGAGGCTGAAAAATGGGCCTTCTGGAAATACCGGAAGTGCCCATTTTCAGCCCCTGCAGCCTCGGCAGGCTGAAAAACAGGCATTCTGGAAATACCAGGGGAGCCTAGGGGAGGCCGTTTTCGCCTTCCCGGGGTCTTGAGGGAAGTCTCTGCAGACTTTGGAGGCCGAAAAATGGGCCCATTTCAGCACTTCTGGTATTTCCAGAAGGCCCATTTTTCGGCCTCCTGAGGCTGCAGAGGCTTCCCTCGAGCCTCCGGGAGGGCGAAAATGGCCTCAAACAGGCCCAAAATCAGCTGAGAGGCAGGCGCATGCATGCGCAGTGCAGGTAAGTTTGGCTGGGGCTCACCTGCCCGCACAAATGGCTGTGCATGCCACCTGTGGCACGCATGCCATAGGTTCGCCATCACAGGTATAGGTTCTCCTGTTTGAGCCGGGTGCTGGACTAGAAGACCTGCAAGGTCCCTTCCAACTCATTCTATTCTATTCTACTCTACTCTTAGAATAGAATTAACAGAGATGGAAGGGATCTTGTGGGTCATCTAGTCCAACCCCCTCCTCAAACAGGAGACCCTGTTTCATTTCTCCAACAGTTGGCTCTCCAGGTGCAGCCAATCAAGCGCCAGCATCCGATCCATACCTGCAATATTTGGCCAGGAGACGCTCCCAATATTGGCAATCAGCCGCACCTCCAGACATGGTGCCCAACAGGTAAGGGTTGATTTCGATCACCTTATTGCACAGCAAAGAATCTGCGTAAGAGGTGGAAAGGAAGACAAGAAGAACAGATTAGGCCCACTCAGCACTCCTGTTGGGCAGCTTAACAAGAGAGTGTGTACACCCACCCAAAATCAGAAGGAAGCTGCCAGCCGCATTCAGATGAACAGAGTTTATTTTAAAAGGCATCTATCTGCTTTTTGCAAACTGCAGCTGGAATAGTTAAGCTGCATTTGATGGAGTGGGCTACAGTGGCACAAAGCCTGAAACCTTTACATCAATGGTCGCCAACCAGTGCACCAGGGACCACTGGTGGTCTGCGAGAAAATTTTGGTGGTCTGCAGAGAAATGTCACCCGCAAAGCTATTAATCCAGGCTGCATGGGAACACAAGGCTGCACTGCCTACATGGCCCGCGGGACCACCAAACTCATAATTTTAAATCCCGCAGACCAGAGACCCTGGGAAAAAAACCCCAAAAGTCTGCAGGAAAATTCACCACCCTGTTGTCCTACTGATCAATCATTCTTTATTTGGGATCCCAAGATGCTGTCTCCAGCTCTGTTCTCAGGGGGAAGAAAGAGGGAGAGAGAGAGGGAGGCAGGGAGAGAGAGAGAGAGAGAGAGACTTTTGGCTTTATGGAAGGAAAGCAGCAGAAGTCTTTCTTTCCTTCCCCCAACTCCGCCAGAAATGAGTCTTTGTGAGACTTGTCATGCTGGCGCAGCCTGTTGGAGCAGGATGCCTTGCAGGGTCCCAAAGACTCATTTCCGGCGGAGTTGGGGGGAGAGAAAGAAAGACTTTTGCTGCTTTCCTTGCATGCAGCTAAAAGCAGAAGAAGAAAGAAGCGGAAAGAAGCAGCCCTGTTGAGGTAATTCCCCGTTAGGAGAATGAGCGCATACAGGGAGATGTAGTGAGAGTAGTGAAGAATAACAAACACACAGCACACAGATACACTGTACAGGAAATGTAGGTTTTTACTTCCCATAAACGTTTAAGCAAAGTTCAAGATAAGCAGTCCAAGTCATTCACAGGTAAAGCAGTCAGTGTTCAGTTCAGGGATAATCCAATAACAAAGTCCAGTATCAAAAACAGTTCAGTAACACAGTGGTCCCCAACCTTTTTTGTGCCACGGCCCGGTACCGGCATCACAAAATGATCTGCATCCCGGTATCGGCATCAGCAAGCATGACAAGGCAAGGCAAGCCGAGCGACCAGCCAGCCAACCGTCCCCCGCTTCTCCCTGCTACCTTCAACTCCTCCTTTGTACCTTTGTTGATGGGCTTCGCTTCGGGACGGCTTCGGGACGGTTCCTCGGCTCGCCTTGCCTTGGGTGCTGAAAGAATCCTCGCACCTTAGCTTCATTTGAAGCCCCACCCCTTCGATGAAACTAAGGCACGAGGATTCCTTCAGGACCCAAATGCCGGTTTCCAACCAGAAAAGCTCACTTGGAAGCATTTTCTCGTCAAACAAGATGGTGGAGCCCAGCAAACCGGTGGCCCGGTAGGAAATGTTCCATGGACCGGGACCGGTCCGCGGCCCAGTGGTTGGGGACCCCTGCAGTAACAGACTTACTTCAACATTCAGTAACAGTAATTGGGAGGAACGACAACTCTCTCCAACAGAAGGAAACAGATACTCACTGAGACACACTCCAGGTTTCTGGCTCCATCTTATGGCCATTTGCGGAACCACACCCAATTACAGTTTGAGCATTCTCTTAAAGATACAGTATTAAAATGTCTATCCTAGTTTATATATTTCCAACCCAAATAACGGTTAGGGGACTTACATTCCTAACAAGCCCGGTGGCCAGGCCAGGTACGTGGGACGAGTTCCCCTCTTTCCCTCCTCCCATCACTACCTTGTGTTTTTTGCAATGCAAGCCTTGTGTTCCTGCGGGCCATGTGGGCAGCACAGCCTTGTGTTCCCGTACGGCCTGGATTAATTGCTTTGGGGGTGACATTTCTCTGCGGCATACCAAAATTTTATCGCGGACCACCAGTGGTCCCTGGCCCACTGGTTGGCAGTCACTGGACTAGATGACCTCCAAGGTCCCTTCCAACTCTTGTTATTCTACTTCTTAATATACCCGGAAGAAAAGACAACAGCCAACGACAGATGGACTTGATCCTACCCCCACGACCCCTCACCCCGCCGCCATCCTGCCCTCTTCTTCCTAAACCACAGTATTGCTCACCGATATAGTTGCCGGCGGTTGCCCGGGAATCGGTGGCCACGATGACTCCGTGCTGGAAAGTGAAGGCCAGGGTGGTGGTGCCATGGACCGGCTCGAACTGGGAGCCGCTACTCTCCGAGAGGCTCTTCAGGACCTCGGTGGGCTGTGGAGGGGAAGGGGAGATGGGAAGGGGCGGGAGAGGAGAGGAAAGGTCCCCCCCGATGAGGATGGTGACTGGGATGCAGGAGAACCCTCCGCTGTTCCTTTCTGTCAGCAGGAAGAGCGGCTTCTTCTGGCCACAACAATCGCACAGACCCACAACACCTCGGTCCAAGTTTTGCCCCCCTTCCTTTGCCTCCCAGTGGGAAAAAGGCGGGACGCCTTTCTGGGGCTCAGAATCAGGCCCAAGCGCCCCCCACCCGCGCTCTTCTTTTCCCCAGTGTCATCTGGGCGCTAAAAAGCCATTTTGAGGGGAGGGGAATTTAGTGCCCTGAGGTCTCATTCGGGGTACCAGATCAGAACGGGAAGGGCGAGGGGGGAGCACTCTGCATACACTCAGAGGCACTTTACCTCATGTCTCAAAAACTACTCCCAGGGGGCACCTTCTTCTTTCCTTCCTCCTTCTTCTTCACGATCTCTCTCTCTCTCTCTCTCTCTCTCTCTCTCTCTCTCTCTCTCTCTCTCTCTCTCTCACACACACACACACACACACACACACACACATGGAAGGGCCAACCTTTGCTTTCCATGAGAAAAAGGCAGGAGGCGGCCAACGCAAAGGACTCCCTGGGGCTCAGGAACAGGCCCAAGCCTTCCCACCCAAACTTCCCTTTCCCACATCACCATCCAGGTGCTAAAAGGTATTTTTTTTGGGGGGGAGGAAGGGGCATTTAGGGCCCTGAGGACGTGGATGTCCCATTCTGGGTACAAGATCAGAACGGGAAAAGTGAGGGGGGAGCTCTCTGCATAGGCTCAGAGGCACTTTACCTCGTGTCTCAAAAGCCACTCCTGGGGGCACCTGCCTCCCTCCCTCCTTTTTCTGCCCGGCCGTACAATCACACACACACACACACACCAACTTGGCCTAAACCTGAGCCATGGAAGGGCTGACTTTTTTGCCTTCCAGTGGGGGGAAAAAAGGCAGGAGGCGGCCAGGCAAAGGACTCCCCCCAAGGCTCAAAATCGCCCTCCCCCATTTCCTTTTTCCCCACTGCCATCCGGCCACTAGATGCACTTTGCCGCCTGTCTCAAAAGCCGCTCTCTGGGGGCACTTCCCTCCCTCCTTCTTCAACACAATCTCTCTCTCTCTCTCTCTCTCTCTCTCACACACACAAACACACACACACACATACACACAAAACTTTGGCCCAAACCTGAGCCAAGGAAGGGCCGACCTTTGCATGGGAAGAAGGCGGGAGGCCTCCTCGGGCCTCAGAATAGGGCCCAAGTCCCCCCCACACACACACTTCCTTTTCCCCATTGCCATCCAGGCACTAAACGGCTCTTTTGGGGTGGGTGGGAGAGATTTTAGTGCCCTCAAGGAGGTGGATGTCCCATTCTGCGTACCAGATCTGAAGGAGAAGGGAGAGGGGGGGAAGCACTCTGCATGAGCTCAGATGCACTTCGCCTCATGTCTCTCAAAAGCCACTCCCTGAGGGCACCCGCCTCCCTCCTTCCGCAATCTCTCTCTCTCTCTCTCTCACACACACACACACACACACACACTTGAGCCAAGGGGGGAAAAAGGCGGGAGGCCTCCCTGCAGTCTCAACCCCCACACCCCTCACACACACACACTTCCTTTTCCCCCACAGTCATCCTGAGCACCAGAACAGAACGGGGAGGGCGATGGGGGGGGGGGGAAGCACTCTGCATACACTCAGGTGCACTTCGCCTCATGTCTCTCAAAAGCCACTCCCTGGGGGCACTTCCCTCCCTCCTTCTTCCCCAATCTCTCTCTCTCTCTCTCTCTCTCTCTCTCTCACACACACACTTGAGCCAAGTGGGGGAAAGGCGGGAGGCCTCCCTGCAGTCTCACCCTCACACACACACACACACACACACACACACACACACTTCCTTTTCCCCACAGTCATCTAAAAGTTTTTGGTTTTTGGGGGTGGGAGGAACTTTCCTGCCCCAAGGAGGTGGATGTCCAGTTCTGAGCACCAGAACAGAACGGGGAGGGCGATGGGGGGGGGGGAAAGCACTCTGCATACACTCAGGTGCCCTTTGCCGGAGGTTCTCAAAAGCCACTCCCTGGGGGCGCCTCCCTCCCTCCTCTCCCTCCAAACCACATAAACCTTGGCCCAAATCTGAGCCAAGGGCCGGCCCTTTCTAATGCCTTCCAGGGGTGTGTGTGTGTGAGAGAGAGAGAGAGGGTGGGGAGGACAGGAGCCAGAGGCGACCCATCCAAACCCTCCCCGGGGCTCAGAATCGGGCCTAAACAACCCCCCCCGCCCCGCCTTTCCCCCAAATCCTTCGCCCGCGCCGTCATCCGGCTGCTGAAAAGTTTTTGGGACAACTTTTCTCTGGAGAAAAACTGTCCGCCCCGAGAAGATTGACGTCCCGTTCCGGGCATCGGGTCAAATAATCCGGGCCTTTGGGGGGGAGGGAGGAGGAGGGGGTGTTGGGTTGAGGTTCGGGGTGGGAGCGGGGTGGATGAGCACTCTGCATATGCTCATGGTGCACTGTGCATCCCCGCGCCTTTCGACGGCCACTCCTTGGGGGCGCCCTTCCCTCTTCCGCTCGGCCCTCCAAACCCTCCTTCCCTCACCTGCATCCCCTGGAGCACCGCCATCTGGGGCTCCCGCACCCCGAAAGCGTAGTGCGAGAGCCCAGGGCGGGCTCCGGCGCCGGGCAGAGGCGAATCCCAGCCGCCGCGTGACAATCCACAGACATCCTGAAGCGCCATCGCCGCCTCTTCCTCCTCCGCCGCGGCGAAAGCGAAAGCGGGCGCTTTGCTGGGCGCCGCCTGCCCCTTTCCTCGGGCGAAGGCGCGGCTAAGGAGGGGGAAGGACGGTTGTTTTTTCCCCCCCTCCGCGGTCCTTGGGGGGAGGGGGGGAGGGACAGGGCTCCCCACGGCCTCAAGCAGTCAAGGAGACCGGGGCGGCGGGGGGTGGGGGGTGGACGAGGGACCTACAGTGACGGGTTCCCCGGGTGGGATGGGGGGGGAGGAGGCTGAACCCCGGAGTTGCCTGCATTGCCCGCGTTCTGCATCCAGGCAAGATCCTCACGTGTGGGGTCCTTGGGGCACCCTGAGCTGGCTTGTTTCCCCGCAGACGTTTCGTTACCCAACTAGATAACCTCATCGTAGAGTAGAGTAGAGTAGAGTAGAATAGAATAGAATGGAATGGGATGAGATGGGATGGGATGGGATAGAATAGAATAGAATAGAATAGAATAGAATAGAATAGAATAGAATAGAATAGAATAGAATAGAATAGAATAGAATAGATGGGATGGAATAGAATAGAATAGAATAGAATAGAATAGAATAGAATAGAATAGAATAGAATAGAATAGAAATGATGGGATGGGATGGAATAGAATAGAATAGATGGGATAGAATAGAATAGATGGGATGGAATAGAATAGAATAGATGGGATGGAATAGAATAGAATAGAATAGATGGGATGGAATAGGATATAATAGAATAGAATAGAATAGAATAGAATAGATGGAATAGAATAGAGTAGAGTAGAATAGAATAGAATAGAATAGAATAGAGTAGAGTAGAGTAGAATAGAATAGAATAGAATAGAATAGAATAGAATAGAATAGAACAGAACATATGGAATGGAATGGAACAGAACAGAACAGCACAGAACAGAATTCTTTATTGGCCAAGGGTGATTGGAAACACAAGGAATTTGTCTTCGGTGCATATGCTCTCAGTGTACATAAAAGAACAGATAACAGATAATCAGAGTCGGAAGGGACCTTGTAGGTCATCTAGTCCAACCCCCTGCCCACGCAGGAGACCCTACACCATTTCTGACAAATGGCAGTCCAATCTCTTCTTGAAAGTCTCCAGTGATGGCGCTCCCACAACTTCCAAGGGCAACTTCTGTTCCATGGGTTGATGGTTCTCTCTGTCAGAAAGTTTCTCCTTATCTCCAGGTTAAGAAAAGAAAAGATACATTCGTCAAGAATCATAAGGTACAACACTTAATAACAGTCATCGGGTATATAGTAAATAGAATATAATCATAGGGTACAATAAGCAATCAAATCATATTAGGAAACAATAGTCCAGTGGTGGGGTTCAAACATTTTTACTACTGGTTCTGTGGGCGTGGCTTGGTGGGCATGGCAGGGGAAGGATACTGCAAAATCCCCATTCCCTCCCCACCCCACTAACCTGCTTTCCAGCTCCCTTCTCCTGTGCAGGTCAACCAAAGAAGAGCCGGCCAATCAGCTGGGACTCGGGAGGCAGAGAAGAGATGGGGGCAGGGCCAGTCAGAGGTGGGATTTGCCAGTTCTCCAAACTACTGAAGATTTCTGCTACCGGTTCTCCAGAACTGGTCGGAACCTGCTGAATACCATGTCTGAAACAGTCAATAAAAATCGTACGGATACAAGCAACAAAGTTACAGTCACGCAGTCACAAGTGGGAGGGGATGGGTGATAGGAGAGAAGAGAAGATTAATGGTAATAGTAAGACGGACTTAGTAAATAGTTGGACAGCGTTGAGGGAATTATTTGTTTAGCAGAGTGAGGGCAGGGACGAAAAAACTGTCCTTGTGTCTAGTTGTTCTGGTGTGCAGCGCTCTATAGTGTCATTTTGAGGGAAGGAGTTGAAACAGTTTGTGTCCAGGATGTGAGGGGTCTGTAGATATTTTCACAGCCCTCAGTGCTGCTAAGAAATGGGTTTTGCTTTCAAGTTTATATTCATTATTATATTGTAGCTCCTTGGGGCTCTCTGAGCTGGCTTGTTTTCTCTTGCAGACGTTTCATTACCCAACTAGGTAACATCATCAGTGCTCGTAAGGAGTGAGGTTTGCTCTCAAGTTTATATTCCGATGTCTTGCCTGCCTGTGTGAAGCCTCACGTCTGTCCATTCCTCTGTGTCAGGAGTCGGTCCTGCAGACGCATCTGGGAGGACCATATAGGCATGTGATTCTGCCCTGGGAGTGCACCATGGATCTTGTAGTCCGATCCATCTAGAAATGGCTGTTGTAGACTTTAGCCACGCAACCTGAGTTTCGACGGAGGGCGACTAGCTGATCTCCTCCCAACCCCGCAAGTTCCGTTTAAGCTTTGCTTGTGGCGGAAAAGCAGGAAACTTTTGTCCTTCACATGAAGCACCACAGATAAGACTTGACATCTCGCAAATCCTCCATCACTTTAAAGTAGGGGGGCGATTATCTCGGGGCCCAAAGAGCGAGGGAGGGGCGCCTATATTTCAGTCTCTGTCACAAAGCAGGGGATTGGTTGAGGAATCAGTTGGAATAGAGATGGAAGCAGGGGTGGAATTCTACCAGTTTGCACCTATTTGCTAGAACCGGTTGTTAACATTCTAAGCAGTTCAGAGAACCGTTTGTTAGAAGAAATTCCTGGCCTAATCCTGTAAGGAAGGCAGGAAGGAAACATTCTGGACTTGCTTACAGAAACTGCCTCTCTGTTAACCCTTATTTCATTCTTGGGCAGGACTAGACTTCCTATATCTGGAACGTCTCTGGAGGTTTTTTTCTCTCCTTTGCTGGTACTTTGTTTGTGTGGAGTGACCATTCAAAGTAACAATGGCACTGAAAAAAGTGACTTATGACCATTTTTCACACTTACGACTATTGCAGCATCCCCACAGTCATGAGAGGCCAGGCAAGGAGATGCGTGCCTCGATGTGAGTGATATTGAGTTGGCCACGCCCACCCAGTCACATGACCACCAAGCCACACCCACCACCTAAGCCACGCCCACAAAACTGGTTGTTAACAAATTTGAATCCCACCCCTGGCTGGAAGGATACCTTGGAGGTCTTTGAGATCCAACACCCTGCTCAAGTAGGAGATCCTATATACCCATGTTGGCGAACCTATGGTGGGTGTGCTAGAAGTGGCACGCAGAGCCATTTTCCCCCGGCACACGAGAGGTCGCCTGGAAGAGCCCCACTATGCATGCAAGCGCGCACGCCGCCACCCAACAACTGATAGTCTGGTATCTGGCATGCATGCGCAGGCGGCAGAGGGTGGTGCATGAGAGGTGCGTGCGCATGTGCAAGGACATGCTGTGTGCAAGGGAGAATTGCATGCACATGCGCACAGATGCATGGCACGCAAGGTGGGATTGTGTGCGCATACATAGAGATGCATGGTGCATGAGGGGGTCGTATGCGCATGTGCAGGAGGCATGGGGGGGCAGCATGCATTGCCACTGGTGCTGGCACATGTGCCTGAGCGAGTGTGCGGGTGCACAATTATCGGCACGGAAGCCAAAAAAGGTTAGCCACTGTTAGAATATGTGCAGAGTAACCCTTTGTATAAAAAGGATATGCACACAGAAAACGGTTTATGAGAACAGTTATGAAGAAATATACAGCCACACTGAGCTGAACAAGTTGTATTAATATTTACTTGAAGAAATAGCACAGTCCAATAAACAGTCCATGTCATACACGTTTTTAACAGTCCAGAAATATCCAGTTATAAAATCGTCTTACCGGTTCTATGTCTTTTACAGCAGACAAATATCAAACCATAATACAACAAATAACCTTCGATATCAACAGAATATCAAAATAAGCAGGATTAGTCAGTATCGGTCCATAGTCAGTCAGTATCAGTATTAAGAGAGATCATCAGTGAAAAAGTGAAAAAGAAAGAGAGACTTAAGCCATGATCTATAGCTCCCTTTTATGGCAACTTGTGGCATTATTAACCAATCAGAACACAGCATGATACAGTACAGTATTTTTCCTTAAAGCTACAAACATATATATTTGTAGTTTATATATTTTCAACCCAACTACCTTATTTACATATACATAACAGCCACCACTGCTATATACCCTTTCAGATAAGTGTCTATCCAGTCCCCTCTTAAAAACCTCCAGTGATGAAGCGCCCACAACTTCTGAAGGCAAGCGGTACCACTGATTGATCGGTAAGATTCATGAATCGATTGTACGCCCTCAAGTCATTATCAACTCTTATCGACGACATAGCATTTCTCCGAGTCAATCTGTCCCTAGCCTAGCACTTCAACCCTTCCCACGGCGACTTGAACACTGGGCCGTATCTAACAAAATGAAATTCAATGTAGAGAAAAGTAAAGTCCTACACTTAGGCAAGAAAAATCAAAAGGATACATATAGACTGGGTGAAACCAGGCTCAATAGCAGTAACTGTGAGAGGGAACTTTGAGTCTTAGTGGACAACCAGCTAAATAGGAGCCAGCAGTGTGCAGCAGCAGCCAAAAAAGCTAATGCCATCCTAAATTGTATTAACAGAGGGATACAATCGAGATCAAGTGGGGTACTAATACCACTCTATAAAGCCTTAGTAAGACCACACCTAGAGTCCTGCATCCAGTTTTTTTCACCATATTATAAAAAAGATGTTGAGTCTCTAGTAAAAGTGCAGAGAAGAGCAGCCAGGATGATTACGGGACTAGAGGCTCAAACATACAACGGACGGTTGCAGGAACTGGGCCTGGCTAGACTAGGGAAGAGAAGGACCAGGGGAGACATGATAGCGGTCTTCCAATATTTGAGGGGCTGCCACAGGGAGGAAGGGGATCAAGCTATTTTCTAAAGCTCCTGTAGACCAGACAAGGAATAATGGATGGAAACTGAACAAGGAGAGAGATTCAGCCTGGAAATAAGGAGAAACTTTCTGACAGTGAGAACAATCAACCCATGGAACAGAAGTTTCCCTCAGAAGTTGTGGGAGCTTCATCACTGGAGGCTTTCAAGAAGAGATTGGATTGCCATTTGTCAAAAACGGTGTAGGGTCTCCCGTTTGGGCGGGGATTGGACTAGATGACCTCCAAGATCCCTTCCAACCCTGGTTATCTCTTACCAGTTATCTGACGCCCCCCTTCCACTGAGTTTCCCCCTCTTTCTTTTCCAAGAAAAAGGCGAGATTTCCGCCACTGCCGCTCGTTGCATCTCTCCGCCTCCAGGGGGCGCCAACTAAGCTCTGGAGTTGGCAAGGGGAATTCCCCGCTAGGGGGTTAACCTCCGCAACTGAAACCTCTTAGCAACAGATGACGCAAGGACGTTCTCTTCAGCCGTTGGCTGGGTGATCCAATACGTGGGTTTTGCTGTTTTTTTTTTTTTTCCGGTGCCAACGCCTGCAGCCGAAGAAGTTTCAAACTTGGAGGAAGAGAAACAAACAGTAATCTGCGCTTTGCTGATAATGCTACCCTGACAGCCCAAAATGCATTAGCTCCGGTAATAAAAGTCAAGGTCAAAGCCAATGCACTGAAAAAAATAAGATTAAATGTCTAAAGAGCATCAAACTAATAGCAACGGTTGGGACAAGCAGAATGAATAACGAAGGTATTGAAGGGGTGAGCAGCTTCTGATTTTTATTTTTATCAAGAGTAAAAGAAGAAACACCCAGAAGTACAACTCAGGCCAGCACTCGGTAAAGCAACCGTGAAGGCCATGGAAAAGATATTTAAATGTGTCTATACCGATGAATTTCAGTAGGTATTCTATGGAGGCTAAGGTTGTATGAGTGAGTGAGTGAGTGAGTGAGTGAATGAATGAATGAATGAATGAATGAATGATTGGCCAAGTGTGATTGGGCACACAAGGAATTTGTCTTGGTGCATATGCTCTCACTGTACATAAAAAGAAAAGATAAATCCGTCAAGAATCATAAGGTACAACAATTTATATAGCCATAGAGTACAAATAAGCAATCCAATCATAACTAGGAGACAAACAATAAAAATCATAAGGATTGAATTCTTTATTGTCATTATACGTATATACACAATATGCATACAACAAAATTCATAAGAATTGAATTCAAAAATCATAAGGATACAAGCAACAAAGTTACAGTCATGCAGTCACAAGTGGGAGGGGATGGGTGATAGGAGGGATGAGAGGATTAATAGTAATAGTAGTGCAAATAGTTGGACAGTGTTGAGGGAATTATTTGTTTAGCAGAGTGATGGCATTCGGGGGGAAAAACTGTTCTTGTGTCTAGTTGTTCTGGTGTGCAATGCTCTATAGCATCGTTTTGAGGATAGGAGTTGAAACAGTTTTTGTCCGGGATGTGAGGGGTCTGTAGATATTTTTACAGCCCTCTTTTTGACTCGTGCAGTATACAGGTTCTCGACTGAAGGCAGGTGGGTAGTAATTGTTTTTTCTGCAGTCCTAATTATCCTCTGAAGTTTGTGTCTGTCCTGTTGGGTTGCAGAACCAAACCAGACAGTTATAGAGGTGCAGATGATAGACTCAATAATTCCTCTGTAGAACTGGATCAACAGCTCCTTGGGCAGTTTGAGCTTTCTGAGTTGGCTCAGGAAGAACATTCTTTGTTGTGCTTTTTTGATGATGTTTTTGATGTTAGGTGTCCATTTTAGGGCTTGAGATATGACAGAACCTAGAAATTTGAAGGTCTCTACTGTTGACACTGTGTTGTCTAGAATTGTAAGAGGTGGTAGTATGGGCGGGTTTCTCCTAAAGTCTATCATCATTTCTACGGTTTTGAGTGTGTTCAGTTCCAGATTGTTCCGGTCACACCACGAGGCAAATTGTACAACCTTCCATCTGTATGCCGATTCATTGGACTTTGAAGAAGCAGGATAGGAAGATTAGTGATACATTTGCTTTTTGGAGAAGACCCTTGAAGACTCCCTATGGCCACATCATGCTCATAAATACTGAGGCATTTCTGGGTTCAAAGGATTCACTGGAAGCATCACTGTTGCCCAGGTGATGCCCAATTGGGGACTCCTTTCATTTCCCTGGCAGGAGCTGGAGTGAAGGATGGGAGCTCAATCCCACTGCATGACAGTGTTTGGGTCTCGAACACAGGCTTCCTAAGCTCCAACCCTGCATCCTAACCACACGAATCGTCATGCTCCTGTTCCCTATTGCCTTTATACGAGATTCAAGTGGAAGGTGATCACCAATAGTGAAAGCAGACAGCTTGAGGGGTGCCATTTTAGGATACAATTTCTAATGTATTTGGGTGATTGAGCTACTGGTGGTGCAATGGTTAGAGTGCAGTACTGCAGGCTACTTCTGCTGCCTGCTGGCTGTCTGCAATTTGGCAGTTCCAATTTCACCAGGCTCAAGGTTGACTCAGCCTTCCAGAGGTCAGTAAAATGAGGACCCAGATTGTGGGGGGCAATATGTTGACTCTAAACCGCTTAGAGAGGGCTGTGAAGCACTGTGAAGCTGTGTATTTATTTATTCTATTTTGTCAAGCGATTATAAGATAACAGGTATAAGTATAAACATAGTTATGAATACATGAAATGGATACATGTAAGAAAAATAAAAAGAAACAATAGGACAGGGACGGTAGGCACGTTGGTGCACTTATGCACGCCCCTTACAGATCTCTTAGGAAAGGGGTGAGGTCAATAGTAGACAGTCTAAGGTTAAGGTTTTTAGGGTTTGGGGAAGAAACCAGAGAGTAAGGTAGAGTATTCCAGACACTGACCACTCTGTTGCTGAAGTCGTATTTCCTGCAATCAAGTTTGGTGCAATTAACCTTGAGTTTGTATCTGTTGTTTGCTCTTGTATTGTTATGGTTGAAGCTGAAGTATTCACTGACAGGTAGGACATTGCAATGTATGATTTTATATACTATACTTAGATCGGACGGAAGGCAGCATAGCTCTAGGTTTTCCAGGTCTAGAATTTCAAGTCTGCTGGCATAAGGTATTCTGCAACAAGTAGAGGAGTGGAGAACTCTTCTTGTGAAATATTTCTGGACTTTTCTCAACTGTGTTAATATCAGATACGTAATGTGGGTTCCAGACTGATGAGCTGTATTCGAGTATTGGTCTAGCAAAAGTTTTGTATGCTCTAGTTAGTTAGTGTGACGTTACCAGAGAAAAAGCTACATAGGATTAGGTTAACAACTCTTAATGCCTTTTTGGCTATGTAGTTACAGTGGGCTCTAGCACTTAGATCATCCAAGATCCTTGACAGAGTTTGGATCATCAACAAGGTCTTGACTATTCAGCTTGTATTTTATTTTCTGTTTGTTTGTTTGTTGCCAATATGTAAGACAGAGCATTTATTTATTTGTGTAAGTTATTGTATAAGTGTTATTGCTGTTATCTGGCTGGAGAAACTATATAATTGTTCTACTAGTATGAAAAATGTATTCAAGGAAATGATAGATAAGATAAAGACAGGAAATGTTAGATAGGTATTTATTTTACAATGTACAAATACAACTGTTTTTCTGCACGTAGGCTTTCTAAAATACAAGATCTTACAGAAAACAATTGTGAACTTCTTCATTTGTTTAACACTAAACCCAGATCAGCTACTTCATCGGTCTGCCCAAGTGGCTTTCAAAATTTGTACCAATGAAAGAGGACCTTCCTCCAAACCAAAATTTGGACCTTCCTCCTAAATTGGGTACAACTCCCAGGTGAGCAACAGATTAAAAGGTCCCAAAATATGAATATGTGATCTGCTCAGCTAGGAAAGGAGGAAAGCAAAGATTGGAACAATCGAATCCAAACCATTTCACAACCTGAGGGAAAGAAAAGATGCGTACTAATTCTGAAGTTAGTAACCGGACTCAATAACCTAATAATTTATAATCACATCGGCATCTTCTGCTAGAGCTGAAGGTGGTAGCGGAAGAGTTGTGGATGCCAGCTTTAGTGGCATCCACAACAACAAAAAAGGAACAGGCTTCAAATGTGTGGACGCCATTTTGATGCCCTTGCTCGAATTGACTGCCAAGTTCTCTAACATTTGAGTTGCCAAATATTTCAGTTCAGAAAGCTGCCTCACTCCACAGCGGAGGCACAGCTGAACTAGAGGCAAGCTCACAAGAGGAAGAGCTCAGTTGGCATCCTTCCAGAAGACAGCAAATGTCCAAGTTGGTCTCAAGGAAGCATTTACTTTTGAAGGTCATAGCAACAAGGGCTACTCACTGAGGCTATCTTTGAGATCCGTGGACTTCAACTCCCAGAATTCCCCAGCTGGCAGAGAGTTAAAGTCCACACGTCTTAAAGACATCAAGGTTGGAGCAGTGGTGGGATTCAAAAAATTTTACAACCATTTCGGTGGGTGTGGCTTGGTGGGCATGGCTTTTTTTTTTTGCTTTTTTGCAGCCCCCACACATTTTTTTGGGCCTGAGGAGGGCGTTTTTGCTCCCCTAAAGCTCTTTTAAGGCTTAGGAAGAAAAAAAAAAACAGCGGGGGGGGGGCATGTAGCACCCCTCCACGTTCCATTTTGGGAGATTTCTGGCCTCAGAAGAATGTTTTTGTTCCCCTCAGTCTCCTCTGAAGCATAGAAGAGCAAAATTGGAGGGGGAAACTGAGCCAATTTTTTTTGCCTTTCCGGGCCTCGGGCAAGGGGAATCCCGGCACAGCTGATCTACATACAACTGATTGTCAGGAGGAAAAATAAGAAATACCTTAGGTGGATGTCAGGCGGGCAGGGTGAGCGAGCATCGGCCGTCAGGGTTGGCGGCGTGGCCAGCCAGAACTTACTACCGGTTTGGCGACCCATGTCAAATTTCTTGCTACCGGTTCACTAGATCCAGTGCGAACCGGCTGAATACCACCACTGGGTTGAAGACCCCTGCACTAAGGGTCTCTAAAAGAAAGCGGAGGACATAAGCCCACACGGCCTTCCCCAGGCCTCTCGCTATTCCAAAACAGAAAAACCTTCAACTCTCCCAAGCTGAATTTTTAAAAAATAACACTACAAAATGGCAGCACTCTCGAGAGATCACCAAACGGGCAAGACATTGCCGACATTAATTGGATAAACTTAGTTTCTATCAGCATAAAATGTATGTAATATTCTGAGCCACTCTTGCAGGGTGTGGCTATTCCTTACATGCATTTTGTCTGTATGTTTTGGACATCGTATTCACCCAGACTTTTTGCTTTGGCCAAAGAATTAAAAAGCTGTTATTTTTGCAAGCCTCGTCTCGAGTTTCACTCTTTGGCATCTCTGTGGCTCAGGGAAACTTCTGGGACCTTACATGTCTGTCAAAACTGAGTTAGGTTCTTGGATGAGAAGCGAAACATCGTCAAGGAAAAACAGAGACAGTCCAATTGTCTTTTGGAAAAGCGTCTTTGGGACAACTGAACACAAATAGATTTTACTGCTGGATTCATTCCTTCGTTTGTTATATCCCATTTATAAATATCTCAAGGTGGTGAACACACAGGATATTCCTGGCACTTTTGGGAGCAGGCAGTGGCCAGCAGGAACTGGGCATGGCTGGTCTAGTGAAGAGAAGGACCAGGGGAGAGATGATAGCAGCAGTCTTCCAATATTTGAGGGGTTGCCACAGAGAGAAAGGGGTCAACTCATTTTCTGAAGGCCAGACAAGGAATAATGGATGGAAACTGATCAAGGAGAGATTCAACCTAGAACCTGACAGTGAGAACAATCAACCAATGGAACAGCTTTGTTTTCAGATTCATAAGTGGTGGGAACTTCATCACTGGAAGCTTTCAAGAAGAGATTGGACTGCCATCTGTCAGAAATGGTGTAGGGCCATGATGGCAAACCTGTGGCGCACATGCCACAAGTGGCACGCAGAGACATTTGTGCCGACACGCAAGCCACAGGCAAATTTACCTCACTGCATATATGCGTGCCTCACAGCTGATTTTTCTGCTGGTTTGAGGCCTTTTTCGGCCTCCCAGAGACTTGGAAAAAGCCTCTGCAAGGCTTTTCAGGATGAATAGGCCCATTTCGTCACTTCCTGTAACACTGATTCATTCTGAGAAGCCTTGCAGAGGCTTTTTCCTAGCCTCTGGGAAGCTGATAAGGCCTCCAACCAGCAGAAAAATCAGCTGTGAGGCGCAGTGCAGGTAAGAGGGTGGTGGCGGGGGTGTGCATTGCGCACACATGGGCGGGTGCATTGCATTCTGGGTGCTTGGCGCACGCAGTTTTTGGCACAGGAGCCAAAAAGGTTAGCCACCTCTGGTGTAGGGTCTCCTGTGTGGCCGGGGGGGTTGGACTAGATGACCTACAAGCTCTCTTCCAACTCCGTTAATCTGTCATCTGTAATCCTATTTTCCCAACAACAACCCCGTGAGGTGGCTCAAACCTTAGAAACAGTGACACCTCCCTCCCTCTGCCCCCAAGTATCTTACAGAGAGCAGTCCTCTATGCAGGTCCCTGTGAGATGATCGAAACACTCCGATTTGTTTTGGTCACGTGATGAATAATGGATGGAAATTGAACGAGGAGAGATTCAGCCTGGAAATAAGGAGAAACTTTCTGACAGTGAGAACAATCATCCCATGGAACAGAAGTTGCCCTCGGAAGTTATGGCTCAGCCTTAGAAACAGTGATACCCTCCTCCCCCGTCCCCAAGTATTTTACAGTACAGTATTTTAAAGAGCATCCCTCTATGCAGGTCCCTGTGAGGTCATCAAAACCTTCCAACTTCTTTTGGTTCTGGCAAGGCCATCTTAGATGCTGTCTTCTGCTTAATCTGTGAACGTCCCCCCACCCCACTCAAAAAACTTTTCCCAGATGGCACATCGCTTAAACTGTGATTTCCTGAACAGCAGTTTAGAACTTTCAGAAGGATAAACTGTCAATCGGTGGCGAGTGTTGCGTTGCTGAGATGTCTCTCCGCTGTGCGATGCTCGCAGGGAGCGATAAGTGCTGCTTTGGGATCCAGACCGGATCGTTCCCGCCTGTTTCTCACCCCCCGTTATCAATTCCTATTGTTCCCATTGGGGCTGCTGCTCCTGCCCTCCTCTGCCCCATTCGGCTGCTTCCGCAGTAGCTGACAGAAGAGCCCCTTCTTCTCCACCAACTCCTCGTAGGTCCCCCTCTCGCGGATCTCCCCGTCTTCCATGACCAGGATGAGATTAGCCCGCTTCACGCTTCGGAGCCGGTGGGAGATCAGGAGAACGGTGCGGCGGCGGCGAGTTTCTTCTTTGTAGATTTCTTCTTCCAGCTGCGTGAGACCAAAAACGGGGAAGAGAAGAAAGGTTAGAAAGACAGGGAAAAAAGGGGGGGAGCCACAAGGCTGGGTCAGAGAGAAAGTAAACCAGTTGGGCATCAGGAATAATAAAAAGTATCTCACACACCGTTAACTACAACTTACATACTTGCTTCAACTTTCCTACTTACTACCAGTATGTATTCTCCCTAGAGCAGGGGTCTCCAACCTTGGCAACTTTAAGACTTGTGGACTTCAACTCCCAGAATTCCTTGCTGGAGACCCCTGCCTTAAGAGAAGTGTTTCTCCATCTTGGCAGCTTGAAGATCTGTGGACTACCATGTTGGCTGAGGAATTATGGGAGTTGGAGTCCACAAGAACTCACTTAACAACTGTCTCATGTAGCAACAGAAATTTTGGACTCAATTGTGGTGGTAAGTCAAGGACTACCTCTATAGAAGGATGCTGAGGGAAGGCAGACTTGAAGGAGGATAGGCAGGCCCCTCTTTCCTACAGGAAGTAAGCTGTCACTTTTGTGATATAAACAAAATCAAGGTTTACTTTATATGTGCATCATCTCTCTCCCCTCTCTCTCACACCTATCTCATGCTCTCTATCATCCATCTTTCTCTCTATCATCTATCTATTATCTCTCTCTCTCTCCCTCCTTCCCTCTCTTTCATCTCTCTCACACTTATCTAATTTTATCATCTATCTTTCTCTCATCTCACATCTGTCTGTCTGTGCATTCTCTCCCTCTTTTCTCTCATCTATCTCTTTCTCTCATGTTCTATCTATCTATCCATCTATCATATCTCCCTCCCTCTCTTTCATCTCACACTTATCGCATTCTATCATCTTTCTTTCTCTAATCTATCTCATCCATCATGTCTGTCCATTATCTCTCTCTCTTTTCTCTCATCTCTTTCTTTGATGTATTATCTATCTATCTATCTATCTATCTATCTATCTATCTATCATCTATTTATCATCATCTATCATATCTCCCTCCCTCCCTCTCTCTTTCATCTCACACTTATCTCATTCTATCATCTTTCTTTCTCTCATCTATCTCATCCATCATCTGTCCATTATCTCTCTCTCTTTTCTCTCATCTATCTCTTTCTCTCATGTATTATCTATCTATCTATCTATCTATCTATCTATCTATCTATCTATCATCTATTTATCATAATCTATCTCCCTCCCTCCCCTTCTCTTTCATCTCTCACACTTATCTAATTTTATCATCTATCTTTCTCTCATCTCACATCTGTCTGTCTGTGCATTATCTCTCTCATCTCTTTCTCTCATGTTCTATCTATCTATCCATCTATCATCTATCATATCTCCCTCCCTCTCTTTCATCTCACTTATCTCATTCTATCATCTTTCTTTCTCTCATCTCACATCTGTCTGTCTGTGCATGATCTCTCTCATCTCTTTCTCTCATGTTCTATCTATCTATCCATCTATCATCTATCATATCTCCCTCCCTCTCTTTCATCTCACACTTATCTCATTCTATCATCTTTCTTTCTCTAATCTATCTCATCCATCATCTGTCTGTCCATTATCTCTCTCTCTTTTCTCTCATCTCTTTCCCTCATGTATTATCTATCTATCTATCTATCTATCTATCTATCTATCTATCTATCTATCTATCATCTATTTATCATCATCTATCATATCTCCCTCCCTCCCTTCCTCTTTCATCTCTCACACTTATCTTTCTTTCATCTATCTCATCTATCATCTATCTGTCTGTCCATTATCTCTCTCTTTTTTCTCTCATCTATCTCTTTCTCTCATGTATTATCTGTCTGTCTGTCTGTCATCTATCTATCATCATGTATCTAACCCTCCCTCCCTCCCTCTCTCTCTCCCATCTATCTGTCAACTCATACAATATTTCCATGTTCTTTTAGAGTTGCTAACAGAAAGGGAGGGGGGAGCAGTGAGACAGCTTGCAAACCGAAACTGCATTCCATACATGTTTTCAAAGATAGTTAACTAGGTGACTGAAGTTTCTGCCCTGCAAAATTCTAACTGAAGAGTATGATTGATGACTCTTGGCTATGGATGTGTGATACACCCAGGGGGGCTTGGGGAAAACCTGGATCAAGGATAACAACGAATGATGTGTCTCAGAGTTGGCTACACCCCAGCGATGCCGTACCTTTTAACTCCCAATAAATCCTTCTGAAGTTTTGGAAGTTTGGCTCGAGACTCATGATTTAAATGGGGTTAAGTGCTGGAATCTTGACACTATCTATGCATCTATCTATCTATCTGTCTGTCTTTATTATTTATTATCAAGGTGTAGTGAATATATCTAAGCCTCTTCTTATTCTTATTTTTAGGTTTGTTGGGGCTGCAAATCCCGCATCAACCCCCCCTTTCCCTCCACCCCCCTTCCTGTGGAAACTGGATGAGGGCAGGGGCTGTTTGAGTTCCACTGCTACCCCGACTGCAGCTGGGCCAAGCAGGAAAAAAAAATCTCGCAGCGGTTTAACAGAAACCTTACAAACTTCTTCTCAACGTTAGGCCACTTCCTCTTCCCTTTCTCACCCTCCCTTTTGGCTTCTTTAATTCCGTCCATCATTCAATCCTCTCAGAAAACTTCTCCCCCTCGCCCCCAGTTCTCTTACCAGTTTCTGGCTGTCGGTGTCCAAGGCGCTGGTGGCATCGTCCAAAATCAACACTTTGGGGTTTCGGATCAAAGCCCGGGCAAGAGCAATCCCTTGCTTCTGCCCCCCCGAAATTTGTTTTCCTGCTTCCCCAGCATCTGCGGCAAGAGACCCAAAATGGAGGCATTCTGCAATCGGGCCCTCCCAAGCTCCCTCCATTTTAATTCTAACAGCGGCTTCATTCATCTCCCAATAGTTGAAATCTGGAATACTGATTTTGCAACACATCTGTAGCGATCTCTTCACCATCTGGTCCGATAGCTGGCAGGGGGCTGAACATGGCAACCCATCAGGCCTAGTCCTGCCTCCTCTCTATGGTCACAGCTCCACAGAGTCACAGATATTTCTCCAATAAAGGAAAACATCTGTGTCTCGGGATTGAAATGAGGGGTCCTTGTGCTCTATTGTGCAGCTTCTGATCTGCAGCGTTCAATGGTGCCTGGAGTGGATTTATCAACCACATTCCAAAACTCTTTTGCTTTTAGGAAAAAAATCCCATCTTTGCAGCCCAAATAATATACTTCTTCTGACCCGAACGGGGTAGAGAGCTCTCTTTAAATTATTTTTTTTTCAGCCACCCTGCAGTCTCTTGCCTTGTTTCTTGCTATGAAAACAGGCACTCTCTCAGCTTTAATTACAATTCAGTCTTTTTCTGGGCCCATAGCCTGTTCCGTTTTGCAGCGTAAATTCAGCACCAGAAAAGTAAACGCAGATGGCTGATGCCTCATTTAACGTCTTTATAAACACCAGGCATGATATTCCCCTCTGAAAAAAAAATGGGGGCCGGCCAAAAGAGATCCCCCCCGCCGGGCGCCAAGAAATCGCACACACAACACCAACGCTACACACCCTTCCTTTCCAGCCGGTCAGGTGTGGATCAGCTCCAGAGCTGGGCAGCCGTTTCCCTGGTGGTGGGGCCAAGGCCGCCGCCCAGGGAGCGCCCGCTGCTTTCCCTCGCCAGGGCCGGGCAGTGGCGTGTTGCACGGAGGCTGGTCTGTGGCTGCCCAGCTCCCTTTTCCTGCTGCTCAGCAGCTTCCGCTCACACCGCCCGGGCTCCACTCAGGTATCCGGCTGGGGTTGTCAAGAGTTGCTACCGCTGGCGTGGCTCCACGCGGCTCCAGTCCCACGTTGCCTCAGGAAGGGAAAGGCAAAACCGGGAGCCGTTGCTGCCATTGCAAAGCGCCGCTGCGGCTCTTCCTTTTTGCCTTTCCCTTCCTGAGGCAACGAGGGACTGGAGCCACGCGGAGCTGCGCCAGCGGTAGCAACTCCTGACTCGGGGGCCTTCGAGGGGAGGAGAAGGAGGAGAAGAAGGGGGGGAGGCAATTCCCCCCAAAATCGGAATTCCGATTTTAATCGGAAGAATATCATGTCTGAAACACATTAAGTAAATTTTACAATACCAGTTGTAGATTTCTCGAACAGGGCGTATACTCAAACAGAAGCAGACCTATTACATGTTCAGAGCACAGAGGCAACATCAACTTCAGCAGACAAGCAAGCAAGTTAGTTTCTCTTTCACTTTAGAGCTGAGCACAGAACAGAGATAAACCATGTCCAGATTCTCTCTTTACATTTCAGCCCTCAATTCAGCTCTCATTGGCTGACCTTGTTACTAAGTTTTATTCCAGTTCATGAATATACTCTGACAGGTGCATGGTTGTTTTCTTGCAGATGTTTCTTTACCCACACTATTGGTAATCCTCAATCTGAGGCTGTAATTGAGCCCAACATTTTTGTTGCTAAGCGAGACGCGTATTAAATGAGTTTTGCTTCATTTTAGGACTTTTCTTGCCACAGTGGATCACTGCAGTTGTCAAGTTAGTAACACGGTTGGAAAGTGAATCCGGCTTCCCCTTTGACTTTGCTCATCAGGAGGTCGCAAAACCCGTGTGATGTCTCCCTTGGACGACTCCTCATATTCCTCCTCGGAAGTCGGCTCAAGGGAAGGTGAACTGGGTTAATTAATGACTCTGAATGGCCAAAAGAGGTTTACAGGCGGATTTAGCTGGGGACAGCTTGCCGGGGTTGGCGGTCAGCGGAGAGAAGGAGGAGGAGCTTCCTTCCATGGTGGGTCCAAAAGCACTCAGAGCAGAGAAAAGACAAGAGCAATGGAGATCTGCCAGATTATTCAGAAGGCCCCACCTCTCTTGATGGGCTACACAGGAAAACTATTTATCATGGCAGGCAAAGGGAAGTGTTGCTGGGAACAACATGTTTGGTTTCTGACTGTGTGTGTTTGTTCCTGGTGTTTCCTGCTGGATTTTGGAGACTCTGAACTTCTTTTGTCAAATGAGCTTTTGTGGGTGTATTTCAGTTTGGCTTAGTAGATTAAGTTTATTGGTGGACTTCTTTGTTGGAGCAACTTTCTATTGTTTTATGGACTACTGGCTGTTGCCTTGTGGACTAATCTTGGCCTGCTTGTGGCTGGAGTTATTTGGGACAGTTCTGAGGCTGGGTGAAGGGAATTGCTGGGGAATCACATGGCCATGGGGATGCTACCAAAGGTCATAAGTGTGAAAAATGGCCATGCCCCTGTTGGAATCTGACCTGGTGGGGGAAACCGAACAGCTGACAGGGAATGGGAGTGTGGCTCCACTGGCTGTGGAAGAAACTGGGGAAGGGCAAAGTCCGCCTGGGCAGAACAGGGGAGAAGTAGAGCAAGGCAGAGGGAATTCAGAGGAAGATCTAGGCCTGTTGGGTATATGGATACACCAACTAGGTTTGGGTGAATAAATATATAAACCAAGGTTTAAGTGTTTGTAGCTTTAAGCACCAAACTGCAATGTAATTAGATAATTAAGGGTGCGGTTACAAACTGCAATAAAAGGCAGTAAGAGAAACGTAACACTCTCTCTCTCTGCTCTCTGCTGCCTGCTGTTTACTCCTGTTTGAGACATCTGCTTATTACTGCTTGTTGGCTACTGTGCTGGATACCGTTTCTGCTGAACAAAAGGACTGTTTCCTTGGTGAGCTGATATCCTGTGAATACTCAGCGTTGTCTTCGAGAGAAAGGTATCGGGAGGAGAAGATATCTCCACAAGCAGATAAGGACATAGTACTGACTAGTTAATGGACTAAGTTACTGGATGGATATATTTGTGAATGACATATGGACTGATTGACAATGCTTAAACTCTGAGTGGATTAAACAACTATTTAAAACAACAAACAGTGTTTTGTCTCCAGTGTGTGTATACTCTTGGGCCCAGCCTCTCTCATTTGGCTGCCTGGCTTGACTGCTGCTGCACATTCTGCTTGGGGTTTGTCCCCAAACACTAACAAGGCCTACCCCCTCTTCACTCTAGGGCAGTGGTCCCCAACCTTTTTGTACCAGGGACGAGTTTCATGCAGAAACACTTTTTCAAGGACTGGCGGGGGGGAGTCCAAGTTTGGTGGTTTGCTTGCAGACGTTTCATTACCTGACTTGATAACATCTGATGTTGTTACCTAGTCGGGTAATAAAACGTCTGCCAGCAAACCACCAAGTTCAGGGAGCACCAATGCCTCCTCATTGCAACCCTGAGCGACAGATATTCTCTTCTATTGGGACATTTAAAATGGAGGGTTTCAGCTGCAGATTCAGGAAATGCGCCGGGCTGAGGAGCGCCTTCAAAACTGAGCGCTGGGCGGCGGCGGCCCGCGGCTCTCTCCGCGGCTCAGGACAAGTCCCTGCAGGATGGCTGAGAAGCCCCGCCTCTCAGCCCTGCTTCCCTCAGCCTCATCCCTCAGGTGTCTCCCTCCCTCCCTCAGCCTCATCCCTCAGGTGTCTCCCTCCCTCCCTCAGCCTTATCCCTCAGGTGTCTCCCTCCCTCCCTCAGCCTTATCCCTCAGGTGTCTGCCTCGTTCCTCTCTCAGTCACTCTCTTGCTCCTCCACCAGCCCAGGAAGAAACTGCTTCAAAGAAGCCAGCAGGGTGGCTTTTCCTGTCGGCGTAGCTCCTCCAAAGCGCCCATTCACCCCCACCCCACCACCGCGGTTCAATCCAGTGCTCTGTTCTGCCTGCCTGCCTGCCTGCCTTCGTTTCTGGTTGTTTGGAGCAGCTTCGGCTGAGAATAATAACTATTCGCCTCTTTTACTCAGCCGAAGCTGCTCCGAAACAACCAGAAACGAAGGCAGGCAGGCAGGCAGAACGGAGCACTGGATTGAATCTGCCGGCGGCGGGTGGGAGTGAACGGGCGCCGGAAGAGCTGCGCCGACAGGAAAAGCCACCCTGCCGGCTTCTTTGAAGCAGTTTCTTCCTGGGCTGGTGGAGGAGGAGAGAGCGACTGAGAGAGGAATGAGGCGGGAGGAAACCGAAGCCGCTGAGTCAGAGAGCAGGACAGGCTTTGGTTGCTTCCTCCTCCCCTTCTTTCATTTGTGTCCTTGATCCCTGATCCCAGCAGCATTCACTGAAGGTGAAGAAAGCCGCTATTTTTATTTTATTTTTATTTTCTTTGCGGCACGGTACCAAATGATCCATGGACTGCACGTCCGCGGCCCGGTGAGTTGGGGACCCCTGCTCTAAGCCACGCAGGGAGGAACGGAAAAGGGAGCAACGTGTGTTGCTTGGCTTATGGGAGAGGAAAGGACCCTGATTCCCTTCGTTAGCTGCAGCTGGGAAAACAGTGTATAAAAGAAGAAGCTGTGCACAGCAAGTTGTTGGGAGCAAACGTGAATTTATCTGGCTTATCTGCGTTCCTGGCGTTTTCCCAACTGTGTGAGTTTTGCCGCACTTTCAAATCTGAAGTTTAGTCCTGCCCTATCAAGTTAATTACTTCAGCTTGGTTTGTTTGGATTTTTAGTTATAGTTTTTGTGTACCTTGTTTCGGACTGAATTTTCTAAAGTTAAAGGCTGTTTCTGGGAGAGTTTTTCTCCAGCTGAAGATAACCTGGACACTGGGGGCAAAGTTGGAGATAATAAAGGGACTCTTATTGCTTATTTGACTGTGTGGCCTTTGTGCCATGCCCTGGGTCATCACAGTCACTTTTTACAGTGCTGTAACTTTGGACGGTCACTAAACAAACTTGTAAGTCAAGGATTACCTGTCGTTTGGGTAATGAGACATTCTGCAAAAAAAATCAGCCATGCTCAGAGAGCACCAAGGACCCCTCTGATGTTCTGCCCTTGAGACAACTCCCATGTGACCCTGCCATCCATCCCTGGGCAGAAGACGGAGACTCCTACTTGTATCGTAGCCGTGGCTCATTGTGGAGATGAAGCGATGGACTCCTACTTGCTGACTAGCCTGGATCACCTTCTCTTCACATTGCTCTTGCAAGCCGTAGGCAATGTTGGCACCCAAGGATCGGGCAAAAAGTACGGGATCTTGGCTCACCAGCGCTACCTACCAGGCCAGGAAAAATAACAAGACAGTTCATTATTCCAAGCAGAATTTATGAGGAGGCCAATCAAAGCAACATTCATTTCCCCCAACTTTGGAAACTGTAATACAGCTCAACGTCTATGCAGATTCTCAGTCATCCAAGTCACGGCTGTCCAGAAGTCAGGCTTTGGTGGCGCAGTGGTTAGTGTGCAGTACTGCAGGCCACTTCTGCCGACTATCGGCTGCCTGAAATTTGGCAGTTCAAATCCCACCAGGCTCAAGGTTGACTCAGCCTTACATCCTTTCCGAGGTGGGTAAAATGAGGATCCAGATTGTTGGGGGCGATAGGCTGACTCCGTAAAACTGCTTAGAGAGGGCTGTAATACACCATAAAGTGGTATATGAGTCTAAGTGCTATTGCTAAATGGGCTTTTTTTAAGAGGCAATTGGACGTTCTCGATTTTCTTTGAAGACATTTCGCTTCTCATCCAAGAAGCTTAAATATCTGAAATATTAATATTTTATATACTTATATATTCAATATAAATATAGAATTTATATATTTAAATATCTTTATATATCTTAAATATCTTAAAAGAAAAACAAGAACGTCCAGTTACCTCTTGAAAAAAAGCACTTAAAAAAAGATTTGATTGATTTTCTATTATTTACATTTTTTTAGTGCTTAATAAACATCATGTTGTCTGGATTTGTATAATTGCTTAACAATACAGATCACATTCTTAATCTCCACTTCTTTTTTCCAACCACTGGTAAAACAAAGTCCAAGTTTGGTTATATTCTGCGTCCAAAAGCACTTCTGGAATACAGGTAGTCCTCAACTTACAACCATTCATTTAGTGACTCAAGTTACAACGGCCCTAGAAAAAAATGATGGGCAAAGTCAATACGGAAAGCCAGATTCGCTCAATAACCGCATGCTTCACTTAACAATGGCAGCGATTCGCTTAAAGATTGCAGGGGGAAAGGTTGTAAAATGGGTTGAAGTTCATTTAACAACTATCTTGCTTAGTAACAGAAATGCTGGGCTCAACCATGGTTGTACGTCGAGGACTACCATAAAGATATTGAATTTAATCGCTGGAACAGTAAAGGGTACAATGGGCAGGGACACATGGTTGGAGTTGATTGGTTGGACAGCGCGGTGTCCTGCATGAGGCAATCTGTGTTATGATTGGTTGCTGGGGGTAAAGGGGGAGTTTCCCTTTTTTCCCGCCTTTTTTGTGTTTCCTTCTGTATGCTGTTTAAATTTACCTCATGATGTTCCTGACTATCCTATTTGTTATAAATATAAACATTAAATAGATTCATTTTTATAAAACTACAGGTTTGTGTTGGTGTCTCTGACTTCATTTGGATACCGGCTGCATAATTCCCGGACATCAATCTGTTCAATTTGTTTAATGGGAGTTGAAAGAGAAAAAAAAAATCCACGATAGACTATTTAACAGAATAACAATGTCGGAAGGGACCTTGCAGGTCTTGTTCTGACCCGAAGCTTGTTCCAATGAAACAAACATTAAACGGAGGTAACAGCAAAACCTTTTAATGATCCTTTACAAATTCCGTTCCTCCCCAGTTAAAAGGCTGTTTCAGACTAATTGTCTCTGATAAGAACGAGCCTTGCCAAGTTTGTGCAAGACTGCCAAGAACACTAGATAAAGTTGCCAAAAAAGTATTTCAAACACAAAGAGTCTCCAAACACCAACTAAGAGAGTCCAGACGTCCACAAGGCTTGAATGCAAAAACTTCTTGGCTTCCTGCAAAGAACTCCGGTTTCTCAGCTGGCTTTTATCTCTGAAGGGAGGGGCCATTACCTTGCAGCCTTACCCCCGAGTCACCCGTGTTGCTGCAGCTGCTCTTTCCTTCCAGCAGCCCTGCGTCCACGTGCACTGGGCACAGGCTCCTCGGGGACCTCTTCATCACTGCTGCCAGCCTCCACAATCTCCGAAGGCACCATTCCACTCCCTGATGGTCCTGGCCCCATCCCTGCATTACACGCAGGCCTCTCCTCTGAGTTTTCGCTCTCTGAGACCTCAGCCGCTGCCGCCAGTGAACCACAACAGGTCTTCTAGTCCAACCCCCGCCCCCCATTCAAGCAGGAGACCATTTCAGACAATGGCTGTCCAGTCTCTTTTTGAAAGCCTCCACAACATTTAAAGGCAAGCTGTTCTATAGGGTGTGCTCTGTAGGCTGTTCGGTGATTTACCCGACGATTTACCTCAGGGTGTAGTAATGTGCCTGACTATCTCACCTGCTGTAAACATAAAATGTAAAATCTATTTATTGATGTAAAATGACAAGTTCGCATCAGCGTCCCTGACTCCATTTGGACACTGGCTGTGCAATCCCCTCCACAACCTGTATCGGCCACCTGCGTCTACCGTATCGCATCCCTTACCTTTTGATGCAGGAAGTGATGTTCGTATTTGTTCAGGTCCTCGTCATCCAGCAGCACCTGTCCTTCTCTGGGCTCATAAAACCTTTGGAGCAAGGCCACCACCGTGCTCTTCCCACACCCGGAAGGGCCCACCAGGGCAGTCACAGTACCAGGGCACAGCTTGAAAGACACCCCCTGGAAGAAGAGAAAACCGCCTGCCAATTCTACCCGACTTCGATGCAGTTCTTCGTACTGCAGTTTCAGTTCTGGCTTTGGATGGGATAGGACAGCGCATCAGCATGCTCAGAGAACAGATAATCAGAGTTGGAAGGGATCTTGGAGGTCATCTAGTCCAACCCCCTCCCCCCGCCCAAGCGGGAGACCCTACACCCTGCACAAATGGCAGTCCAATCTCTTCTTCAAAGTCTCAAGTGATGGCGCTCCCACAACTTCCAAAGGCAGAGCTGTTCCACTGATGGATTGTTCTCACTGTCAGAAAGTTTCTCCTTATTTCCAGGTTGAACTTCTCCTTGTTCAGCTTCCATCCATTATTCCTTGTCTGGCCTTCGGGTGCTTTAGAAAATAGCTGGACCCCTTCCTCCCTGTGGCAGCCCCTCAAATATTGGAAGACCGCTATCCTGTCTCCCCTGGTCCTTCTCTTTACTAGACTAGCCAGGCCCAGTTCCTGCAACTGTTCTTCATACGTTTTTTTAGCCTCCAGTCCCCTAATCATCCTGGTTGCTATTTCTAGAGTCTTAATTTCTCTCTTACATTTTGGCAACCAAAACTGGATGCAGTATTCCAAGCGTGGCCTTACCAAGGTGTTATAAAATGGTTTAGCAAGGCCTAGGGCCTGGGGCCTGGAGATTGTACATCTCTAACCATTTAAATGCAGTTAATTTCCATTAAGCCAGGTTAGACCTAAGCCTGATTTGACTGACCTCAAAAATCTGATTCTAGGTTGGGTCTGGCCAAAGCTTGGATGAGAGACCATAGAAATGGATCCAGCCAACGTGAAAGCTGTCCTAGCAGCCCCGCCAAAGAATCGCAAACAGCTGCAAAGCTTCCTGGGATTTGCGAACTTCTACCGGCAATTTATCCCCTCATTTGCAGAGATTGCATTACCAATAACTATTGAAAACTGGGAGTGGGAGGGCAACCAAGGCAAATCCTGGACAACCCCTTAAATAGACTCTAGAATGACAACAAGCTTTTGAATGGTTAAAAAGACATTTCGCACAGGAACTCATTCTAATACACACCCTGACCCAGCATTGCCTTTTATAGTGCAAGCCAACGCTAACGACGTAGCGGTGGCAGCAGTTCTACTCCAGAAAAATGTTAATGGACATCTGCAACCCTGTGCATATACATCCCCAAAACTCCCAGACACTGAAAGAAGGTGGGTTGTATGGGAAAAAGAAGCTTATGCAGTTTGTTGGGCTTTACAAACTTGGAGACAATTTTTAGTGGGCGGTAACATTCCATTCCGAAAGTATGGCTTTCAATGACTATTCCAGAGAGAAATAATGGAGTTTCCCATACTGACCTCAGCTACATTTTGGTTTCCTCTGGCTGCGTTCACACGACATACTTGTCCAAGTCAGTAGATGACACACACGAGATGAAAAGTTGGTTACCTTTAAACTTGACTTAGTAAGTTGTGGGAATTCCATCCATTTGACTAGTTCCATGATGGTGAACTTATGGCATGCGTGACACGCAGAGCCATTTGTGCTGGCACATGAGCTGCAGGCAAACTTACCTCACTGCATTATGTGTGTACCTCACAGCTGATTTTTGGCTGGTTTGAGGCCTTTTTCGGCCTCCCAGAGGCTTGAGGAAGGCTTCTGCAGGCTTTGCAGGCCGAAAACTAGGCCCATTTTGTCACTTCCTGTTTTTCTGGAAATACTGAGAGTGACAAAACGAGCATAGTTTTCAGCCTGCAAAGCCTGCAGAAGCCTTCCTCAAGCCTCTGGGAGGCCGAAAAAGGCCTCAATCTGGCTGAGAATCAGCTGTGAGGCACAGTGCAGGTAAGGGAGTGGGGTGGGTGGGTGGGGATTGTTTGTGCATGCATAGAGGGCATGGGGGGTGCACACTGCCTTCTGGGTGCTGGCACACGAGCACGAGCATGCAAGCACATGTGCAATTTTTGGCACAGGAGCCCAAAAAGGTTAGCCACCACTGGACTAGTTTGCAGTGTCATGTATTGGTTTAACCCAGATAGTCAGGGCTATTCAATAACAGAGTCATCCTGGTCACAGGATGACTGGGACTCAATCTTGGGTAGTTCTCTTCATATCTATTCTTGAACCCATACCCAAAGTGTTGTGATCCCTTCTCAGAATCCAGTTCCCACCACCAACCTTCAGCACTAGAGAGTTGCCATTGTTGCCATAGGAGAATGAAACATCTTTAAGCTCCATGCATCCTTCTAAATTTGTGGGTGCCAAAGTTCCCGAAGGCTTGATTTGGGGTGTCCGGTCCATGTACTCAAAAGCCTTTTCCGATGAACCTACGGCCTTTTGCATGGAAGGGTAATATGAAAGGAGGACCTAGGAGACACAGGAAACAGGCACTGTGAGACAAGGGAAACATTTTGAGGAAGGGTCTTCACTCTTCTCTGGGCTTCCAAGCAGAGGCTGTTTCTGCCCCCCCACCCCACCCATCCACCCCCCCCAGTGCTGGGCCAATCACAAAACTTACCTTCACCACTGTGGAAAGCTCACCCTCCTGCAGGACAAAGGTAACGAGAGCTCCGCTAGTCAACTTCCCTTGAGTGACCAGGTATCCCCCATAGTAGAGAACCCCCACTTTGAGTGCCAGTTGTAAGATCTGGAGGAGAGAGAAAAAAAATAGGGGATTAGTGTGAAATCCCTTGGATAAGGGGTGTCAAACTAGCAGCCCGCGGGCCAGATGGGTCACACACACAGGCCACGCCCACCCCAGCTCTGTGAAGGGGAAAACGTCATGACATGACGGCAACATGACGGCGCGAGTTTGACACCCATGCCTTAGAGGGGTGGAGGGGAAGGAGGGAGGGAGAGAGACAGACAGAAAGACAGAGAAGAGACAGACAGGGAGGGAGGGAAGGAGGGAAGATTAGACACATAGACAGATAGATAAACTATCTATCTATCCATCCATCCACCAACATACTTGCCTACCTATCAATCTATCTCTATCTATGTACTCTATCTATCTATCTATCTATCTATCTATCTATCTATCTATCTGTTCTGCATGGACATTTCCATTCTCGAAATCCGGCAGCTCGGATTGGTCAAAGCGCGCAGCCACCAGATTGGTCGAGCGCGCAGCACTGATTGGCCGTTCGGAATCGACCGCGATTGGCTGAGCCGATCGCGGGCGATTCGAACGGCTGTCATTGGCCGCAGCGCCCGGCGCCCGATCGATATAAGCCGCGGCTTTTACCCACTCACTCCACTTGTGTTTTCCACTAATAAATGAGCTGAACTCAAGTCACTGCCTCGCGTCTTTTGTCCATATCGGCGATACGACACTATCTATCTATCTCAATCTCTCAATCTATCTACTCTATCTCTATTTCTCTACTGTTTCTATCTATCTCTATCTCTCTATCTATCTATCTACTGTATCTATCTATCTACTCTCTATCTATCTACTGTATCTCTCTCTCTCTCTCTCTATCTACTATTACCTCTCTATCTCTCAATCTCTCTATCTACTCTCTCTCTTTCTTTCTTTCTATCTGTCTATTGTATCTATCCATCCATCTACCCATCTGAAATAGTCAGCCCTACTCACTCTGGAAGCACAAAGCTCCATGCGGCACACAAAATCTGAAACCATCCTTTGGGTGACAGAAGTCGTGCAGCCCGCACCCTCTCGCCAACCTCTCTGCCCAGGTTTGCATCCTTGCCTCAGGAATCCATACGGAGGCCCCGTAGGCCACGGCCTCCACCTTGTTGAGTTTGTAGGTCTCTTGCAACTTCTTTTCGTAACACTGAGCAGCCCCATCCTCGTTGGCAAAGCTGCGGACGGTGGGGATGGCCTGGAAGGTCTCCATTGCAACTTCGTTGGCTCTAGCTAAGGATTCCTGGACCTCCGTGGCCAACCTCTGGAAGGAGAGAGAGAGAGAGAAAAGAGAGAAAAGATAACAAAGTGTGTCCAAAATGGATCAGGAGAGATTTAACCTGGAAATAAGGAGAAACTTTTAGACAGTGAGAACAATCAGCCCATGGAATGAAAGTTGTGGGAGCACCATCACTTGAGACTTTCAAGAAGAGATTGGACTGCCATTTGTCAGAAATGGTGTAGGGTCTCCCGCTTGGGCAGGGGGTTGGACTAGATGACCTACAAGGTCCCATCCAACTCGGATTATCTGTTATCTGATTAGGTTAAGGGGTGTTCCATCTGAACCCCCAAACTTCGTATCAACTGTATTGTCCCTCTACAAATTAAACTCTGGAGGCAACTTTGGATGTGATCAAATGGGAAAATGAATGAAATCGTATTAACTAATATTAAATAAGATAAAGCTCAACTGGTGGCTACAAGTCCATGTTGTTCATTCTGCAATAATACACAAATAGCGTCAACTCATAAAATATTTCTATGGTCTTTTTAGAGTTGCCAACAGAAAGGGAGTGGGGAGTAATGGGCAGCTTGCATTCCATAAATGTTTTCGAAGATAGTTTCAAGGTGACTGAAGTTTCCGCCATGCAAAATTCTAACTGGAGGGTATGATTGATGACTCTTGGCTATGGATGTGTCCCATTGGAGAATATGAATTATGATACACCCAGGGGGTCAGGGGAAAACCATGGTCAAGGGTGACAATGAATGATGTGTCTCAGAGTCGGCTATACCCAGGCAGCGCATGTTTACTCCTAATAAATTTTTAAGTTTTGGAAGTTCGGCCAGAGACTCATGATTTAAATGGGGATCACTACCGGAGCCCTGACATGGCATCAGGGTTGTGTTTGAACTCGAAAACTGGAGTGAACGTGGCCAGCTCAACATCACTCGCCGGGCTCCGTTTTCGGCCGCAACGACCTCCTGCAGCCTTCTGCCAGCGAAAACTGAGCCCCCACCGAGCTCCATTTTCACTGGCAGAGGGCTACAGGAGGCCATTGCAACCGAAAACGGAGCCTGGGACAGCCACGTCCAGTCCTCTCAAGCTCTGTTTTTGCTGGCAGACAAAAACCCAGGCTCCGTTTTCAGCTGTGATGATCTTCTGCAGCCCGATGACAGCAAAAATGGAGCCTCCCTGAGCTCCATTTTTGCTGGCAGAAGGCTGCTGGAGGCCATCATGGCTGAAAATGGAGCCTGGGAGAGCCACGTGCAGCCCCACCAAGCTCTGTTTTTGCTGGCAGAGGCACCGCGGGCAGAGACACCGTGGGCAGAGACACCTTTCCTGTTTCCAGGGCAGCCCCACAGGCCCAATTTAAGCACCCTGTCAGCTTTGGAAGCCATATTAGCACCAGACGCTTCCGCACTGCCACATTCTTGAGCCTGGGAAAACGGGAGGGGAGAATTTCCTGGAGCGTATGTGGTTAGATTCTTCTTCTAAGTCAAGGTCATGTTATTTCTTCACCTGGGTGAGAGGACTTCTCTCAAGCTGAGGCGAACGGTGATTGGGGCATGTGATGCAGTGAGGGATGCAGAGGGTGGATTTGTAATTTTTTACTTATTGCAAGGAAACCTGGAACTTTCAGATTCGGGATTTCCCAGATGTGCCAGTTTACTACTCATTCCAAAGGCCGGATCCAGCCCAAGGGCCTTGAGTTTGACTGCTCGGTATTAAGGCTTTCGTCCCCAGGAAAGGCTGATAGAAATAAACATTACTTCTATAGTCCTTTTTAGCGGCCTGTGGGCCTTGGGCCTCTCTACCACAGAACCCTCAAGGTAAGGCTGAAGGGAACCTTTCATCACCTGATAGAACTTCCCCGAGAATTTCGGCAACAGCAGGATGAAGGGCAGGGTCACAATGATGAATAAGGCCAAAGGCACAGAGATCCACAGCATCATGGCATAGTAGCAGATACCCCGGAGCAGGTACCACATCAGGAGGCTCAGATCGTGTGAGAGGGCTTCGCTCATGGAATCGATGCCGGATGAGATGTGGGAAGTGATGTCACCTGTCAGCCAGAACAAGTCCATTTCAAAATACCGTATGTCAACTGGGAGAAGCCCCCTACCAGCTGTGGTCTTTGCCTTTCCTGCTTTTTTGGTACCCATCTGTGGAACTGACCTGTTCTGACCAAGGCTTATTGAGACACTAACAAACACGTTAGTCCCAAAACCCTTTTTTCTTTATTTCAACAGCTGTGAATTTTAGTCATTCACTGTAATGAGGCTCAAACAGTTAGTAAATAGTCCCATGGAAGTCTGCCAAAATCCTTCAGGATAAGTCTGATAAGCACGCACCTTTATCTTCCTTGAAACGCTGGCAATGACTAAATTTCCAAGTAGTTATACAAGGCCAAACGGAACACAAATTCAACACAGAGCTTCAGGTTTCAAACCGACCAGTATGAACGAAGTTGCTTCCTGCAAAGGTTCCTATTCCTTTGCTCCTCCTTTATGTCTTATGGGAGGGCCAATCAGCCTTACTACTGAGTCACACCCATTTTGTCTTAACTGTTCTTGCCTTCTGGCAGCTCTACGCACACGCGCATTGGGAACAGGCTCCCCTTGTTCCTCTGCCTCGCTGCTGTCAGATTCTGGAGGCTCTGGAGTCAGCACACAATTCCCAGATGGCCCTGGCCCCATCTCTGTATCGGACACAGAACTCTCGTCCAACTCCTCCCTACTGTCGGACTCTGCTGCTGTCACCACAGGATGCCAGTGGATCACAACATGGCCACCCCATCTTCTAAACCAGTGCTTGCCAACCAGTGGGCTGGGGACCGCTGGTGGTCCACCAGAAAATTTTGGTGGTCCACAGAGAAAGGTCACACCCAAAGCAATTAATCCAGGCTGCGCAGGAACACAAAGCTTGCATCGCTTGCATTGCAAACAATACAAGATAGTGAGGGGGGGGGGTGGCGGGGGGAAACTTGCCCCACACCCCTTGCCTGGCCACCGGGCTGCTTCTTTCCACTTCTTTCTTCTTCTGCTTTTGGCTGCACTCAAGGAAAGCAGCAAAAGTCTTTCTTTCTCTCCCCTGACCAAAGTTTCTGCCGCACAAAATTCTGACTGGAGAGCATGATAGATGACTCTTGGCTATGGATGTGTCCCATTGGAGAATATAAATTATGATACACCCAGGAGGTGGGGGAAAACCATGGTCAAGGGTGACAATAAATGATGTGTCTCAGAGTCGGCTACACCCAGGCAGCGCTGGCATGTTTACTCCTAATAAATCTTCTTTAAGCCTTTGAAAATCTGGCTAGAGACTCATGATTTAAATGGGGGAAACTACCAGAGCCCTGACTCTGTGTGTGTGTGTGTGTGTGTGTGTGTGTGTGTGTGTGTGTGTGAGAGAGAGAGAGAGAGAGAGAGAGAGAAAAGGAAATGCTGGATCCTTTACCTGTTCGATTAGTGCTGAAGAAGCCAATCTCCTGGCGCACAACGGACCTGAAGACAGAGGCCTGGAAGCGGGTGTGAAATCTGTTCATAACCTTATTATACAGGAAGTCGCAGAGAAGCTCTGTTGTCGCACTGAGAGGAATCAGAAAACAGATATCTATCATGACTCCAACTTTAGCTCTCTCCAGTCTTTGCTCCTACCTGACATCACTTTGACCCCTTTCCCCCCCTCTCCCAATGAATCATATTTCATCCCATGCTGTGGTCAAAAATTTTGGTTTCCTTTTCTGTTTTTTTGGGGGGTGGGGTTGCACTCTGAGTCACATTTCTGCAAATATATTGATATGAGGGACAAATAATATTCTATCCTGAGGTAATGATCACCGTCATAACTTTTGAATTGCACAGCAGAAGGAGCAGGCAAGCAGTCTTCCAATATTTGAGGGGTTGCCACAAAGAAGATGGTGTCTGCAGCATGTTTTTCTCTGCCTGATGTAACGGAACAGCCCATTAATAGACAGGTAGTCCTCGACTCACGCCCACAATTGGGCCCAAAATTTTTGTTGCTAAGTGAGACCCTTGTTCAGTGAGTTTTGGTCCAGCGGTGGTATTCAGCCAGTTCGCACCGGTTCAGGCGAACTGGTAGCAAGGATTTGGTGTGGATCGCAGAACCGGTAGTACCTTCCGGATGTCCATGCCCCCAACCCAGTCGCCTGGTCGCCACTCACTTGCTCGAGCCGCCAATGCTTGTTCACCCTCCACCCGATGCTTGCCAGCCCAGTATTTCTTTTTTTTTAATCCTCCCAACAATCAGCTGTTCCTACAATCAACTGTGCCTGGATTCTCCTCCCTTCTTACTGCTTCACCCTCCTGGAAGGCCCAGGAAGGCAAAAAATGGAGGGAGGGAATACAGCCCCCCCCCCTCCATTTTTTGCTTTCCTGGGCTCCAGGGAAGCTTCCTGGGAGCAAAATCGTCCCCACCTAGAGACTCCTCTGAGGCCAGGAAGGCCCCAAAATGGAGGCCAGGAAGGCTCCAAAGCAAAAACACCCCCAGGAGGCTTGCCTGAGGCCCAGAGGACACCAAAATGGAACCGGGAGGGGTGTTGTGCCTCCTCCAGGCTCCGTTTTTCCTTCCTGAGCCCCAGAGAAGCCTTCTGGGAGCAAAAATGCCCCCCCCCAGAGGCTCCTCTGAGGCCAGGAAGGTCCCAAAATGGAGGCCAGAAACAAAAATGGCCCCTCAGGAAGCTTGCCTGAGGCCCCAAAGGCCCCAAAATGGAGCGAGGGGGTGCTGAAAAAACCACATCCACCCAATCACATGGCCACATCCACCTAGCCACGCCCACCGAACCGGTAGTAAAAAAAACTTCAATCCCACCACTGGATTTTGTCCCATTTTACAGCTTTTCTCACCCCGTCATTTGTTAAGGGAACCACTGCAGTTGTTACATCAGCAAACACAATTGTTAAACGAACCTGGCTCCCCCATCGACTTTGCTTGTTAGGAGGTCGCAAAAAGGGGATTGCATGACCCCGGGACACTGCAACCTTCATAAAAGTGAATACGTTGTCCAGTGTCTGAACATAAATCACATGACCATGGGGGGGGGGGGAATGCTGCAACGGTCAAAAAAAATGGGCATGTCACTTTTTTTCCGTGCCGTTGTCATTTTGAACAGGTCACTAAGCGAACTGTTGTTAAGTCGAGGACTACCTGTACTGTTCCCATTTTAACAGATAACCAGAGTTGCAAGGGACCTTGGAGGTAATTTAGTCCAACCCCCTGCCCAAGTGGGAGACCTACACGATTTCTGACAGATGGCAGTCCAATCTCTCCTCGAAAGTCTCAACTGGTGGCGTTCCCACAACTTCCGAGGGCAACTTCTGTTCCATTGGTTGATTGTTCTCACTGTCAGAAAGTTTCTCCTTATTTCCAGGTTGAATCTCTCCCTGTTCAGTTTCCATCCATTATTCCTTGTCTTGGAAAATAGCTTTACTCCTCCCTCTCTGTGGCAGCCCCTCAAATATTGGAAGACTGCTATCATGTCTCCCCTGGTTCTTCTCTTCACTAGACTAGTCAAGCCCAGTTCCTGTAACCATTCTTCACATGTTTTAACTTCCAGTCCCCTCATCATCCTGGTTGCTCTTCTCTGTACTTTTTCTAGAATCTTTTTTATAGTGTGGTGACCAAAACTGGATGCAGTACTCTAGGCGTGGTCTTACTAAGGATTTATAGAGTGGTATTAGTACTTCCCTTAATCTTGATTGTATCCCTCTGTTAATTCAATTTAGGATTGCATTAGCTTTTTTGGCTGGTGCTGCACACGGCTGGCTCCTATTTAGCTGGTTGTCCACTAAGACTCCAAGATCCCTCTCACAGTTACTGCTATTGAGCCTGGTTTCACCCAGTCTATATGGGTGCTTTTGGTTTTTCTTGCCTAAGTGTAGGATTTTTTCCTCTCTTTCTCTCTATAGCACACACACAACCCACCACACATACACATATATGATGCATTTCCGAATGTATTCATTTGTGATCCAACTTTTCCCTTCTATTGTGACTAAAATTTGTGGGTTTCCAACGATGCCACAGGTGCAAGTTTGCATTTAAAAACAAACTCAGGTAGTGTCCCCTCTATCATACCTCGCCAGAGTGTAACAAGACATCATATACAGAGCATTCTTGAAGGCCGAGGCTTCCTCCTTGCTGATGAGCAAGTCTGTCACCTTTCCGGTATAATGTGGAATTGCCATCTCCCCTGAAAGGCAGACATTGAGAGAGTGTGAGAGATTGAGAGAGAGAGAAAGAGAGAGAGAGATTGAGAAATATTGAGAGAGAGGGAGATTGGAGAGAAATTGAGATGAGAGAGAGAAAGAGTTTGAGAGAGAGAGACAGAGATTGAGAGAAATTGAGAGTTTGAGAGAGAGAGTAAGAGAGATTGAGAAAGATTGAGAGAGAAAGATATTGAAGAGAGATTGAGAAAGAAAAGAGTTTGAGAGAAATTGAGAGATTGAGAGTTTGAGAGAGAGAGTAAGGGAGATTGAGAAATATTGAGAGAGAAAGATATTGAAGAGAGATTGAAGAGAGATTGAGAGAGAGAAAGAGTTTGAGAGAAATTGAGAGATTGAAGAGAGAGAGATTGAAGACAGCAAAGTTTGAGAGAGAAAAATTGAGAGATTGAGAGTTTGAGAGAGAGAGAGATTGAAGTGAGAGATTGAGAAAGAGATTGAAGAGAGAGAGGTTGAAGAGAGGTTGAGAGAGAGAGAGAGAAAGAGTTTGAGAGAGAGATTGAGAGAAATTGAAAGATTGAGAGTTTGAGAGAGAAAGAGAGAAAGAAAGAAATTGAGAAATTGAGAGAGAGAGATTGAGAGTTTGAGAGAGTGAGAAATTGAGCGAGATTGAAGAGAGATTGAGAGAGAGCAGGAAAGTGAGAGAGTTTGAGAGATAGAGAAAGAGGGAGATTGAGAGATATAAATAGATAGATAGATATACACGTACATATATACATATCAAGAGGTCTTACAAGAAATTGCAATAGAAGCTGGCCACTTGAGTTGGACTGTCCCAAGTAGCAACCCGAACAACATTATTTGTTTTCTGTATGTAATATAGGTACTCAACTTACGACCGTAATTGAACCCCAAAACTTCCATCACAACCATCATAAATATGAATCGGTTGCCAAGCACCTGACCCCAGGAATGCTGCAACAGCCGTTAAGCCTCAAAGTTGGTCATCAGTCACCTTTTTCAGGGCTGTCCTAACTTTGAACAGTCACTAAACGAATCATCCTAAGTTGAGGACAATCTGTAAAGTACAATGAAAGCTGCAGACGGGTGGGGAAGGGAGGAGAGAATTACAAGCAAGGGGAATTCCTTTCCAGACCTTCTCATCAACGTGAGCAGTCAAGTTATTATTTTTTTTAAAAAAATAGAAATATGTTATGGGCCTCTCAGAATTTCTGGGTGTCTCTTGTTACAGCAAGGGGTCATTTCTCAAGCTTTTGTACCAGCCCAAAAAGTCAACTTGTACCTGATTTAAGAGTCTGTTCCATGCATTCATTTATTTATTTAATGTATCTCTATTCCACAGCAGTCAAAAAGATTCTTGGTTCTGAATGTCCAGTTTGAAGGGCTTCGGCGATAGACAGGAATCCGCGATTGTGCGCGGTTTCTGCCTGGGCTCGCCACTGGAACGCCCTGAGCTGGCTGGCTTCGGGGCTAAGCCACCCCGCAGAGGTGATGAGGAAGGGGGAGACCACCAGCAGGATAGAGGAGAGCCGCATCTCTCCTCCTCAGCTGGCCATTACTCCCTTTCCCAAAGGCGGTAGGAGCGGTAGTAAGAAATGGCCACCTCAAAGAAAAACTCAACCGGAAAAGGACTTGCAGGAGGAAGATAAGAAGTGAAAGTTTTAGATGACCGGGCTAAGTTGAAAAAGCAATAACTAAGGTACTCTGGAATTTAAATTTTACAAGAAATAATATCGCTCCCAAAGAAGAATCGGAAGCAGCAAAAGAAAGTGAAAAGAGAAAGGTTTGACTTTTTTTTTCTTCTCTCACCTTCCTTATATTGACAGTTAAGAATAAGAAATTGGAAAAATCTGCTTTGGCATCAATAGGCAATTCAGCTGAAAAAGTAACTAAATGCCAAAGGGACAATAAAGATTTCTGGACATTAAAAACTTTTTCTTCTATAAACAGGAAGGGAGAGAAAAAGAATAAGGGCAGGATCTGGAAGAGGGAGGAGACTGCCTGGACTTTAAAAGAATCTAAAGTAAAATTTCAATAAGCTTTCTAAAAGATACATTTTAACTGAAACTTTGCTACTAAATAGTAACCCCAGGAAAAGAAAGTGGAAAAAAAAGAAAGAGCAAAAAGAAACAGCTTGTGTGTATTTGGATTACTTGGTGACTTTTGGATTTTTGGCTATTATATTTGAATGACTAAAATCAATCGGGTGGTTGTTTAAAAATTTCTACAATGGCATTACTTTTGGATGAATTGAAAATGGAACTTAAAAAGTACAAAGAAGATGCACAAGAAGGGAAGGGTTCCTTTGGATTCGTTTTTCAATTTCTAGAAATGGAGATTTGGAACTATGAGAAACAACAAGAAAAGACTGCAAAACAAGAAGACTGGGACAAAGAAGAAGCCATCTTTAATGAACAAGTAACTCTATATGGGGAAGAAAAAGGAAAGAGGGGAAAGAGGATGGAGAATTGAAGACTTAAAAAAACAACCAAAGAAAAGAAAAATAATTAGAAAAATAAGTATAATACTGGAAAGCAACAGAAAAGGGGAATACAGAAGAGGGAAGTAGAGGTAGAGAGACAAAGGGGTAAAAGGGGGAGAGAGAAGAAGAGAGAGAAGAAGGAAAGGAAAAGAAGTTACAAAGGTCCGGAGCAAGGTATAAAGAAACAGGACCTATTTAGAGATAACGAGTGAAAATCTAACTGAAAGGGGGATTCTGTAAAGGTACATGAGATTGTGTTGTTATATTTGAAATAGAAATAACTTTAGAAAATTGGAAACAACATATGATTAGAATGAGGGATAGAATGGTTAGTGTAACTTAGTGAAATGTTTGTGAATAAAGTAAATGAAATAAAATAAATGAGAAAATTGAATTAGGAAGGAATGGGAACACTTTAATTAGTCAATGTTTTATAAAATATAAGTGAAGAGTGGGGAAATTGATTATGGAAAGTTTATACTTGTTCCCATAGAAGTATCATATTTAATTGAAAAGTAATGTGAAAAATGTTAAGACTGTAATGAATATTAATATTAATGATAGAATTGAATTGGAATGGAATGTTGTTATAATTAAAACAACATTCCATTTATATACATTTATAACTTTTTCTTTTCTTTTTTTTTAAAGAATACTGTGTGTAGTTTAAGAATATACCAAGCAGAATCCGAATGGAAGTTATGTATTATATTGAGTGTTATAACTTTAGGGGAAAGATATAAAGACATCATACTCCAACCAGTAACTCC
This sequence comes from Pseudonaja textilis, assembly GCF_049901715.1. Lineage (NCBI taxonomy): Eukaryota > Metazoa > Chordata > Lepidosauria > Squamata > Elapidae > Pseudonaja > Pseudonaja textilis. The sequence goes on from NC_141991.1 coordinate 8,444,798, forward strand.
AGGAGAAATTTTGTTTAATGAGAAAAGATAATAGACAATTGAAACAGGACAGATAAAAAATATAAATATAATGATTTGAATTGAGATGAAATAAATACAATAAAATTGAGGAAATTAAAACAGGGGAGAAGCCATGTAGAAAATGTAAAATTGTAATAAGATATGGACTAGAATATAAAAATGAGCATGAACCTGAATTTGTGTCTGTACGAAGAAATATAACCCGGGATTATGCTGCTTTCAAAAAAGATGTTTTAATTGAATTTCTTTTCTTTTTGTGGAAACTCAAATAAAATTTACAAAAAAAAAGAAAGATCCCTGGTTCCCTTGAACAGAATAAATAATCCACACAGTATAAAAAAGAACCGAAGCAATCCTGAATAAAGAGCAAACACCAAGGAATGAATTGTATGGATTGCTAGAAATAACTGCAATATGGTTTTCAGGGTTGGGTGGTGGCAGGGTCAAAAGTTAACAAGCTGCTTTACTTAATATTTAACAACAAAATGCTGTTGGGTTCACCCACGTTATGAACTTCAAAAGCATTTTAAAAACACTTTTTGAAATGTTACACCATGTAATTAAAAATATGCCTTCCTGCCAGACTGATATGGATACTTTGAAATTTTCACTGCTATTTTTATTAGAACAGAATAGAATTCTTTATTGGCCAAGTGTGATTGGACACACAAGGAATTTGTCTTGGTGCAAATGCTCTCAGTGTACGTACATTCGTCAAGAGTCAAGAATCGTAAGGTACAACGCTTACTGATAATCATAAGGTACAATAAGCAATCAAATCATACTTGGAAACAATCAATGAATATCATTAGGATTCAGGCGACAAAGTTACAGTCATACAGTAACAAGTGGGAGGGGATGGGTGATAAGGAGAGATGAGAAGATTAATGGTGATAGTAGTGCAGACTTTGTAAATAGTTGGACAGTTTATTATTTATTTATTTATTTGTCAAGCAAGTATTAGATAACAGGTATAAGTATAAACATGGTTATGAATAGATGAAATGGGTATGAATTAAAAAAACAATAGGACAGGGATGGTAGACACATTGGTGCACTTATGCACGCCCCCTACAGACCTCTTAGGAAAGGGGTGAGGTCAATAGTAGGCAGTCTAAGTTTAAAGTTTTTGGGGTTTGGGGAAAAAACCACAGAGTCAGGTAGATTATTCCAGACATTGACTACTTTATTGCTGAAGTCATATGTCCTGCAATCAAGTTTGATGTTGAGGGAGTTATTAGTTTATTTCGCCCAAACTAAGATTACATTTCCTTTCTTTTCCCCAAGAAAATCAGAAATAAATCCTTGTTAAAATCTCCCCTTTCCCCCCCTGCTGTTGCTAACAATAGTTGTCTTGAAAGAAATTTAAAAACAAAACAAAACTGGAGGCCTTAGCCATCCAAAATCATTCTAAAACTCCAACCGGAAATAAAAAAAGAAATCAAAAGGAACTCGCCTCTTGTCTGTACAGATCGTTCAGAAGAAATGTGACACAGGGAAAACGCCTGGGATTACAAATATGGAGGACATCTGCCATTTTGGGAATTAAGACGGGGGAGTAACAACAAAATTAAAACAAAGACACTGAGGGCAACCAACCAAAGTGGCTTTTCTCAAGGAAAATGGAGAAGCACTGAAGTGAAATCACCGTATAAGGAAAGTTCTGTTGTTTTACAAAACTCTGATTATTCTTTATAAAGTTCTCATTTTTTAGCAAATTGCCTTGACCGTTTCAAAATTTCTACCTCCATTTCAGCCATCTGGCCCTCTGGTATGCAGGAAATAAGCCTGACTGAGCAAGCAACCAACTCTTTTCTGCAGTTTTATCCTCGGGTGAGAATGAATCAGAAATAGCAAAGGGCACTAACAAGCACACAAGATTGCAAGTCAGTGAGTGACAGAAAGCATCTGTTAGAAGTGATCTTGAAGAAATAGAAATATATGCATACAGAATAGTAAAAAGGATACCATTGTTGTTAACATAGCATGTAGCAACTAAAAAATGGCTACACTGATACTAGTTTTTTTTTAATTTGTTATATATTGGTTTCAAGGGAATAAAACGGGAAGAATATATAAAATAAAAATCAGTAGCAAGATTGAATTGACAATGAAAGGGGATAAATATTGGATAATATATTTTAGGATGAAATTGGTTTTATTTTTCTCTGGAAATGATGAATGAAATAACATGGATAAAACATATGAAAAGAAAAATGGAATTAGGTAATAATGATATGATATGTAACTGGATAAGAAAGCCTGAAAATGTAATTAGGATTATGTAGGTATGTTACAACCTGGAATCACATTAAAGAGATGTTTAAAGAATAAAAATTAAAAATTTATTAAAAGAAGTGACCTTGAAGGATAGGCTGACACTTAGAGAGGGCTTGTATAGCACTGTGAAGTGGGATATAAATCTAAGTGCAATTGCTACAGCTATTTCTGCAACGTGCTAGAATTTTTGGCTTTGCTGTGCCTAACAAACACAATTTCCCCAATTCAACACAAGAAAAGCTGTCTCTTGAATATGCATGCACCAGGTTTCTGCATATATAACTAATATAATTTTGCTATTATATATGTTGACAACAGCAAGACTACCGTATGCACAAAAATGGAAGGACACTTCAATTCCTACTATAGACTAAAGGTTGCATGCAGAAGTTAATGGAGTTGGCTAAAATGGCAAAATTGACTACTTTGATTAAAGAAAAGAACATAAGTTATTATTATTATAAATTTTCATTCATAAATATTTTTGAATAACAGTGCATTGGCAGAGCCTTATTTACAAATTAAACACGACTGACATATGTTGGTAATAAATCTCAACCTACAAACTAATAGTGATAGTAATGGTATATTAACGGTACTAATAGTATAACCAACAGTGTTGATCTGGGTTTCTTCTTACGTTAGGTTAATTTCATTTTTTAAATCAATTACTACATTTATATTTGTCTACCTCTTCCAGTATATATATTATAACCTTCATCTTTCACTAATTTCTAGGTCTTTTCTCTATCTATTCATAAAATTTATGGCTATATTGATATATATATTTTAATTCTATTTGTTATATATTGGGTTTAGAGAGTAAAATGGGCAGAATACATAAAATAAAAATAGGTGGCAAGATTGAATTGACAACAAAGGGAATAAATATTGGATAATATATCTTAGGATGAAATTGTTTTTCCTTTTTTTTTCTGGAAATGATGAATGAAACAACACGAAGTGATAAAACATATTAAAAGAAAAATGGGATAAGTAATGATGTGAAACTGGATAAGAAAGCTGAAAATGTAATTATGATTATGTATGTATGCTACAACCTGGAATCACATTGTTCACTCAAAGGTGTTTAAAGAATAAAAATTAAAAAATTATGCAAAATAACTAAAAAAAATAAAATTTATTCCATGTCCAAAAATACTCTGAATCATCTTTGTCTTTAATTTTTAAAGTTAACCTATCCATTTCAGCACAGTCCCAGATTAGTACTTTTGTTTCCACATAGAGACAACGCATCTGAACTTTATGCTTGAAGTGGAAAAGAAGGAAACTCTGATTTGGGGCTTTACCGAGTAGATCGACAGATCTTTTACAGAAGTGGCTGGTTCATATTATTACAAAAAAGCAAAAAAACTGTGATTTGATGTTAATGCCTTATATTACAGAGTCGGAAGTCAATATTTCTTTTTCTTCTTTTCTCTTATCGTTCCTCACTTTCCTTCCCCCTTTCTCTCCCCACTGTTTCTTTATTTACATTTGTCTTTTGTATTTCGAAATATTTATATAACTCAATAAAAATGCTACATGGAAAAGTTTCTGCATCCGTGTGCAAGGATGCATATAAAATGTGATTTTAACAAAAATTCAAAACTCGATCACACCATCATGGCCTGTTGATTTTTGCAGATTCCCATGCTCCAAGGCCTAAAAAGAGTGAAACCATTTTATACTTTCTTTCTCTTGACCTCCATTTTCTATTATTATCCCAAAGGTGATTTTTTTACAAGAGGCAAATGGACTTTCTGGTTTTTCTTTGAAGACCTTTCGCTTCCCATCCAAGAAGCTTCATGACCTGGGCGAAGTTTTCAGGAAGCCGCCGCAAGCCAAAAACGGAGCTCGGGAGCCCGTTTTCGCTGGCAGAGAGCCCTCAGGCCACCACAGGTGCCCCCGACACGAGTGACGTTGAGCTGGCCACGCCCCCTGGCCACGCCCCCCCCAAGGTCAAACACAACCCTGATGCGGCCCTCAATGAAATCGAGTTCAACACCCCTGCTCTAAATTGATTGTGAGGGCCCAGGGAAGGATCGCACTCCTCTTCCCCCCTTCAAAAGGTCCACTTACCCATGCAGGAGAGCACCATAAGCACCACCATGGCCACAAACCACGGAGCCTCTGGCCTCAGGTAGGAGATGAGGTGCCTGAAGGAAGCGCTGGATGCCTTTTCCGATCCTGTGTCCCCCCACGGGAGGAGGTGATGGCACAGCAGCATCACCGCCCCCACCACCAGGTAGTTGAGGGCAAGGACGTCGCTCCTGCCCCAGTTGGAAGCCAGATGCAGGGCGTCCCCTTGGGGCTCATAGAGGTACTGCAGGCTGACGTAGCTGGGCATCTGGAAGGAGAGGACTAAGGCCCCTTCCAAAAGCAACCTCCAGGGAAGCTTCTCCACTCCAGACCGGGCGAGGGTACCCCCTGCGAGAACCAGCGACACACAGCGCGTCCCGGCGACAACCCAGAGGAAAGCCAGGGGCTTCCCCCAGGGCGAGGGGGTCCATTTCCAAGCCAGGTGGAGGGCCAGGAAGTCCAGCAGTATCCCTAAGGCGACCGAGGACCACAAGCCCGGATTCATCGCGTCGGTTCTTAAGACGGGGCAAAAGAGCTTTGCTCGAGCAGTGCTTTTGCGCGGGAAGAAATCCTGGCAAGAAAGGGAAAGAGAGGGACAAATGAGAGCCACTGAGAGTGGAGAGAAAAGGAAAAAAAAAAGAACAGCACTAAACCAACTCTACCATGGAACTCACCCCAATCCTAAGAGGTCCTTAAAGGGGGCGTGCACAAATGCACCAGCGTGCCTAGTGTCCCTGTCTTACTGTAACAGATGGCCTTTAGAAAATAGCTTGACCCCTTCCTCTCTGTGGCAGCCCCTCAAATATTGGAAGGCTGCTATCCTGTCTCCCCTGGTCCTTCTCTTTACTAGATTAGCCAAGCCCAGTTCCTGTTAACCGTTCTTCGTGTGTTTTAGCCTCCAGTCCCCTAATCATCCTGGTTGCTCTTCTCTGTACTTTTTCTAGAGTCTCAACCTCTTTTTTATAATATGACGAACAAAACTGGATGCAGTTCTGTCTCCATTTATCTGTGTTTACTCCCTTTGTTCTCGTTTACGTTCATACTTATACTTGTCATCTTGTACAGGTTTCACAAACAAAAAAATTAAATTAAATTGAATTTTAAAAAAATACCACCTCCTCTGTTATCTTGTACACCTGGGACAAATAAATAACATAAAATAAAAACACCACCTCCTCTGTTATCCTGTACATGTTGGACAAATAAATAACATAAAATAAAAATACCATCTCCTCTGTTATCTTGTACATGTTGGACAAATAAATAATATAAAATAAAAACACCACCTCCTCTGTTATCTTGTACATGTTGGACAAATAAATAATATAAAATAAAAACACCACCTCCTCTGTTATCTTGTACATGTTGGACAAATAAATAACATAAAATAAAAATACCACCTCCTCTGTTATCTTGTGCACGTCTGACAAATAAAAATAAAAGTCTGCAGCTCTGCTAAGTACGAACCCACTTACCGGCGTCGGAGGAGCTTCTCGCAGAGTCTGGGGCGCTTTCTCCCGTTTGCAGAGAAGAGGCGGCGCGGAACCGGTGGGAGAAAGCAGCCGCGAGAAGGGGCTTTAAAAGAGCAGGAAGGCTCCTCCGCGCCCGGGAGCCGGCTCCAACTGAGCTGAGGGCGGGGAAATCGCGGTGGCTGGAAGGCATGTCTTGGCTTATCTCCCGCCCGGCTCTGGAAAGCACCTTCGGCCGCGGGCGCTTCGCAGAAACAGCCGCTTTCCCGGAAGCCGAAAGTGAAACTAACAACTCGGAGCAAACAAAGAGCGGGAGGGGAGGCGGAGGGAGATGCTGGACGCTTTCCAGCGAAAGGCTTGGTTGCAGGCAGGCGGTTGCTCGTTCAACCGGGGAGGCTTCGTCGCACCAAACAATAAATTGTGTCCAAAAAAAAAAAAAAAAAAAAGTGCAAATGCTGCGGGAATGAGATCCAGGGAAGGTGGGGGAGGGAGGGGGAGGGAGAAAAAGCGGCCGCTCAGCGTTTCTCAAACTTGCAACCAGAGATCTCCAAACTTGGCAACTTTCAAGACTTGTGGACTTCAACTCCTAGAATTCCTCCCCCAGTGATGTTACCTCGGGAACTCTGGGAGTTGAAGTCCACAAGTCTTCGAGAGGCCAAGTTTGAAGAACCCCCTGCTTTAAAACCAGGCTCTTTTTAACCTTGGCAAGTTTAAGACTTGTGGACTTCATCTCCCAGAATTCCTCCTCCAGTCATGTTAGCTCGGGGATTCTGGGAGTTGAAGTCCACAAGTCTTCGAGAGGCCAAGTTTGAAGAACCCTCTGCTTTAAACCAAGGCTCTTTTTAACCTTGGCAAGTTTAAGACTAGCGGACTTCAAACTCTGTAAATGACCTTGGAATATTCATCTCTAATGATCTAAGTGCTAGAGCCGACTGTAACTACATAGCCAAAAAGGCATTAAGAGTTGTTAACCTAATCTTACGTAGCTTTTTCTCTGGTAATTTCACACTAATAACTAGAACATATAAAACATTTGCTAGACCAATACTTGAATACAGCTCACCACTCTGGAACCCACATTACATACCTGATATTAACACAGTTGAGAAGGTCCAGAAATATTTCACAAGAAGAGTTCTCCACTCCTCTACTTGTTGCAGAATACCTTATGCCACCACACTTGAAATTCTAGACCTAAAAAACCTAGAACTACGCCGCCTTTGGTCCGATTTAAGTATAGCATATAAAATCATACATTGCAATGTCCTACCTGTCAATGAATACTTCAGCTTCAACCATAACAACACAAGAGCAAACAATAGAAACAAACTCAAGGTTAATCGCACCAAACTTGATTGCAGGACATATGACTTCAGCAATAAAGTAGTCAATGTCTGGAATACTCTACCTGACTCTGTGGTTTTTTCCCCAAACCCCAAAAACTTTAAACTTAGACTGTCTACTATTGACCTCACCCCTTTCCTAAGAGGTCTGTAGGGGGCGTGCATAAGCGCACCAACGTGCCTACCGTCCCTGTCCTATTGTTTCTTTTATTTTTTTTATTTTTCTTATATGTATCCATGTATTCATAACTATGTTTTTACTTATACCTATTATCTTGTAAGCAATTGACAAACCAAATAAATTCTAAATTCTAAACTCCCAGAATCCCCAAGCTAACATGACTGGAGGAGGAATTCTGGGAGTTGAAGTCCACAAGTCTTAAAGCGGTCAAGTTTGAAGAACCCCTGCTTTAAACCAAGGCTCTTCAAACTTGGCAAGTTTAAGACTTGTGCACTTCAACTCCCAGAATCCCCGAGCTAACATGACTGGAGGAGGAATTCTGGGAGTTGAAATCCACAAGTCTTAAAGTTGCCAAGTTTGGAGAGCCTTGGATTAAACTCAACCTTCTTTCTCATCCCTGGCCTCTCCGTGCAGAGCTTGAGCCCAGTTGTGTCTCATTCCACGTATTCACACATACCCACAAACATCATATTGTGCCAGCTGCCGCCGCCCTCCTATCCACTCTCGTTTACACATGCCAGCCACTGACCCATTTCGCACGTTCCTTCTGTTCCTCCTTTCCAGGTCCCACTTTCCTCTGTATGAAATACTCTGTAGCAGCTCAGAGACACTCTTGGCAAATATGAGTAATACTATTTTACCCCTGGTAAAAAGAGGGATGTTTAGAATATGGAGGGTGACAGAAAAATAACATAACTGAAATGGTTGAAGAATCAAAGAAGGAAAGATGACAAGTCAACAAAATATGTGCATTAATATTAAAAATTTTATAAGATTGTCAACTGTTATTAAATATGAAGAATGTTGTCATATTTGTTTTAAAATGTAAGGCACTCCGGTGCCACACGGTTCACATAATGATATGTTTGTAAAAAAAACCAAGAAAAAATAAAGAATTTGTACCAAAAAAAAGGAAAAAAAGTCATTCTTGGCTTTCTACACCGACAGGAGCGTTAGATGGGATGACTTAGAAATAGAATAGAATAACAGAGTTGGAAGGGACCTTGGAGGTCATCTAGTCCAACCCCCTTCTCCTTAGGCAGGAAACCTCCTACCCTTTTAGCCACATGGTGATCCAATCTCTTCTTCAAAGCTTCCAGTCCTGGAGCACCCACAACTTCTGGAGGCAAGTTGTTCCACCTGGAATTAAGGAGAAATTGTGCGACAGATGGAACAATCTGTCACAAAAACGTCTCCTTAATTCCAGGTTGCTTCTCTCCTCCTTTAGTTTCCACCCATTGCTTCTTGTCCTGCCCTCAGGTGCTTTGGAGAAGAAGAGCTAACCAGGAGAAGGAAAAGCCCTCAGTTAAAAACAAAAGGTGAGGCCTCGAAAAACCAGGCCACCATTTTGACTCTTCTGACCGTATCTGGAGGACATCCCTTCCCCCACCCCACCAGGTCCCAGTCAGACAATATCCTTATTTTGGATCCAAAAAATTGTCCAGAGCAATTGGTGGAGTGGTTAAGACACCTGCTTAGGAAGCAGGAGACGTTGAAGGGGAAATTCAGGCACGAAGCCAGCTGTGTGATTTGGGGCCAGTCACTCTCTCTCCAGCCCTAGGAAAGGGGCAATGGCAAACCACTTTGGGAAAACTGCCTGGATTAGACTGCTAAGAGTCAGGAATTGGTGCATTTCGAAGGCCAAAAAAAAGAGGTTTACATTTTGACCCAGCTTCAAGAAGGAGGCCAAAACCTGAATGAGCTGCTGCCAAGCAGTGCAAGAATTACATCATGGCCGGATTCATACAACAGGGCTGATCAAAATCATTAATTTAGGATGGGATATTAGGATAGGATATTAGGATAGGATAGGATAGGATAGGATTGGATAGGATATAATATTTATTTATTTATTTATTTCATCAAGCATGTCTTAGAAAACAAGTATAAGTATGAACATAACATATAAACATATAAGTATAAACAGATATAAGTAGATATACATAATAAATGAGTATGAATAAATGGGGACACTCAGACAGGGACAGTAGGCACGCTGGTGCGCTTATGCACGCCCCCTTACAGACCTCTTAGGAATGGAGTGAGGTCCACGCTAGACTGTTTGAGGTAAACTTAAAGTTTGCAAATAGAATTAGAATAGGAATAGAATAGATCTTGCTGCTATCAATATATGTGAACCTAAACATGCAATTCCTTTATCACAACCTTCTGGAATTATGCCCAGCAGGTATACATCTGGTTTTTGGCCTATATTCTGTTTCGTTATTTCTTTCCAGCCAGCTACCTATTTTCTCCCAATATTTATGATACTACTATGGTATCGTTACATTTCCACATATGATACTGCTATGATACTACTATGGTATTGTTACATTTCCAGCATTTTGCAGATAAATTACTAAACATTTTTACTCTGCTTCTTTCTTTCTTTCTTTCTTTCTTTCTTTCTTTCTTTCTTTCTTTTTCTTTTTTCATGATATAATTAAGTTTTTAATCTATCCAAATATTGCATGCATGTATTTATTAGATATTTTTATCCCACCTTTCTTACTTTTTAAAAAAAATAATCATTTAACAATTAATAACACATTTCTACTTATTACAGCATGTTCTAACTATATAGATTATTACTAAGTACTGTTTCAGTTATTCCTACATTCAATTTAATATATTCATATATTCGTTCACAGATTTATGTAATTATTTACATAGTTACATCTTACCATAACTCCTATCTTTCTTTCCTCTATCTACTTTCCGTCTACCTTCTAACCAGTTGTACCATAGGTTCCCAATTCCATAGTACTCTGTTTCCTATCCATCTCTGCACACTCTAAAACCTTTTTTATTATCATGGTGTCGGAAGGATTATTATCACATTTCCAGTTCTGCTTCTTTCTAAAGGCTTTCTTGGCAGGGAACCAGCCCCGATCCCCGGGTCAAATTCTAACCCACCCAGCCACCCACCCCGTGTCCCAGAAGCGGATTCTCGCGCTTAAGGAAGCCGCGTGGGGAAGCAACGCCAAGCCTCCTTCCCTTGGCAGTCTTCCAATATTTGAGGGACTGCCCCAGAGAGGAGGGGGGGGGCGTTTCAAGCTATTCTCCAAAGCACCTGAAGGCCAGACAAGAAATAATGGGTGGAAACTGATCAAGGAGAGAGATTCAACCTGGAAATAAGGAGAAACTTTCTGACAGTGAGAAGAATCAACCAATGGAACGGAAGTTGCCCTCGGAAGTTGTGGGAGCTTCATCACTGAAAGCTTTCAAGAAGAGACTGGACTGCCATCTGTCAGAAATGGTGTAGGGCCTGATTGGGTGAGGGGGGTGGACTAGATGGCCTACAAGGTCCCTTCCAACTCTGTTAATCTGTATCTATCTAAGAAAGCTGAGTCCTCGCATTATGTGTCTGAAGTGGGATAATTTGAGCCTTGAGAGTGAGAATGCTGGTTTCATTTGTTCAGTGACCCATCGGTTTGTTTTCTTGGCTGTCCATGATAATCCTCACGAGTCTTCGCCGATCAAAATTTAAAACTGTCGATCCTCTTCCCGTTCTTCTTCTTTAAAGTCCAGCTTCACTTAGAACAGAATAACAGAGTCGGAAGGGACATTTGCCTGCCTGCTTTGCCCGATTTTAGGTAAAAACGGCTTTTTATCTATATTAAAAAATGCAATATTTATACAAATATTTATAATATTTACAGACAAGCCATGCCCAGCCAGTCACATGACCACCAAGCCACACACACCAATTAGGCCATGCCCACCAAACCGGTTAGTGGTCCCTGGGACTTAAAATCATGAGTTTGGGGGTCCCTGAGGTTGAAAAGGTTGGCGACCCCTGTTCTAGTCCAACCCTCTTCTCAGGCAGGAAACTCTACACCAGCGGTCCCCAACCACAAGTCCCCGGACCGGTACTGGTCCGTGGAACAATTTCTACCGGGCCGCCAGTTTGCTGGGCGCCGCCATCTTGTTTTGATGAAAAAGTGCTTCTGGTGAGCTTTTCCGGGTAGAAAGCGGCGTTTGGGTGCTGAAAGAATCCTCGCGCCTTAGTTTCATCGAGGGGGGGGCGGCTTCAAACAAAACTAAGGCGCGAGGATTCTTTCAGCACCCAAGGCAAGGCGAGCTGAGCGATTGTCCCGAAGCCGTCGCGAAGCTCATCAACACAGGTACAAAGGAGGAGTTGAAGGTGGTGGGGAGAAGCAGGAGACGGCCAGCTGGCCGGTCGCTCGGCTCGCCTTGCCATGCGTGCTGATGCCGGTACTGGGCCGCGGATGATTTCGTGATGCCGGTACCGGGCCGCGGCACGAAAAAGGTTAAGGACCACTGCTCTACACTACTTCAGACAAATAGTTATCCAACCTCTTCTTTAAAAACTTCCCGTGTTGGAGCATTCACAACTTCATGAGGCAAGTCGTTCCAATGTCACCTTTAAGTTGCTTCTCTCCTTGATTAGTTTCCACCCATGGCTTCTTGTCTCATCTTCTGCGCTGCTTGAAGAAGGAGAGATTCAACCTGGAAATAAGGAGAAATTATCCGACCGTGAGAACAATCAACGCATGGCACAGAAGTCGCCTTCGGAAGTTGTGGGAGCTTCATCACTGGAGGCTTTCAAGAAGGTAACAGATAATCAGCAAAGGTGGGTATTCAGCAGGTTCCGACCACTTCTGGAGAACCGGTAACGGAAATTTTGAGTAGTTCGGAGAACCGGCAAATAACCACCTCTGACTGGAGATTTGACAGTATCCTTCCCCTGCCGCGCCCACCAAGCCACGGCCACAGAACCGGGAGTAAAAAAAAAAAAAACTTGAATCCCACCACTGGTTGGAAGGGACCTTGCAGGTCATCTAGTCCAACCCCCTGCCCAAGCAAGGAGGCCCTAGGCCATTTCTGACAGAGGGGAGTCCAATCTCATCTTGAAAGTCTCAGGTGATCCAATCTCAAGAGATTGGAACTGCCTGCCACCTGTCAGGAATGATGTAGGGCAGGGGTCCCCAACCACCGGTCCCCGGACCGGGACCGGTCCGTGGATCATTTTTTACTGGGCCGCAAAGCTTGGGTGCCGCCATCTTGTTTCGACAGCACTTCCGGGTTTTCGGTTGCTTCCGGGTTTTCAGTTGGAAAGCGGTGTTTGCGTGCTCGCGCCTTAGCTTCGTCGAAGGTGGGGGGGGGGGCGCTTCAAACGAAGAGCCATCCCAATGGCGGTGGAGTCTCGCGTTACTCAGGTACCGGTCCGTGGAAGAATAAATAATCGTGAAACCGGTCCCTGGTTCAAAAAAGCTTGGGGGCCACTGATGTAGGATCTCCTGCTTGGGCCGGAGGTGGGGCTTTAACAGACTTAACAGATAATCAGAGTTGGAAGGGATCTTGTAGGTCATCAAGTCCAACCCCCCCACCCAAGAGGGAGACCCTACACCATTTCTGACAAATGGCAGTCCAATCTCTTCTTGAAAGACTCAACGGATGGCGCTCCCCCACAACTTCCGAGGGCAACTTCTGTTCCATGGGTTGACTGTTCTCCCTGTCAAAAAGTTTCTCCTCGTTTCCAGGTTGAATCTCTCCTTGTTCAGTTTCAGGGGTTGGGCTAGATGACCTACAAAGGTCCCGTCCCGAACTCTCGTTCATCTGAATCCGAACCCCCTTTCCTTCGATGAAACTGGCTGCGGGTGGGGAAGAAGAATAGGGGCTGCCGTCCAAGTCCCACTCCGCTCTCCCACGGGTCGCGGCGCTTCTCCCGGGGTTGACGGACGACAGGTCGGGGCGCCCTCTGATGTCCACGGGAGGCGCTGCGCCTTCTCGGGCGTCTCTTTTTTTTGCTATCACTTTCGATCTCCGAAAAACTCCCGAGTTTTTCTCCACTCCGAGGCGCTTCGTGGGAAACGGGAGGCGATGGATCATCGCGGGGTCACGAAGATCAGCACCGGGGTGAGTTGAGGGGCTCTGCAGGGGAAGGGGGTGCAGCTCAAGGGTGTTTCTCTCCCCCACCCCCAAAACACGCACCAAACCTTGCCACGGGAGCGGAGGAGAAGGGAGGGTGGGGCGTGGGAGAGGAAGCGGGTTCGTGTCTCCCGCGAAACGAGGAGGGTTGCGCCGGGGAGGCGTTTGAAATCGAGGGAATTGGGTTGGAAGCGCTTCGTTGCGGACTTGCAAGGCGGAATCTGACCTGGAAGGAAGGTCACGCTTACGCCCTTTGTGTGTGTGCGTGTGCGTGTGCGTGTGCAATTGTTAGAGCAACACCTCGGTGGGCATCTTAAAAGAAAGCTAAGCAGGAATGGGAGACCACCAGGAAATCTCCTCCCGGCTACAGTCATTGAAAAAAGGGTGGGCTTTCATTCATTGTCCCCCCCCCAAATGACAACGGAGCTACTCCCGTTTTTGTGCAATTGTTACAGCAACACCTCAGCGGGCATCTTAAAATAAAGCTAAGCATGGAGTGGAGACCACCAGGAAATCCCAGTTGTAGACTGAGGGGGGGGAGAAAAAAAGGGGGTTCCATTCATTTGGGCCCCCCAAAAAGAGAACTGATTTGCTTCCATTTTTGTGCAGTTGTTACAGCAATACCCTCAGTGGGTATTTTAAAATAAAGCTAAACGGGGATGGGAGACCACCAGGAAATCCCGGGGCTAGACTGAGACACGGGGGTGGGGAGAAAAAAAGGGGGTTCCATTCATTTGGCCCCCCAAAAAAGAGAATGGATTTGTTCCCATATTTGTGCAATTGTTAGAGCAACACCTCGGTGGGCATCTTAAAAGAAAGCTAAGCAGGAATGGGAGACCACCAGGAAATCCCCTCCCGGCTACAGTCATTGAAAAAAGGGGGGCTTTCATTCATTTGTCCCCCCCCCCCAAATGACAACGGAGCTACTCCCATTTTTGTGCAATTGTTACAGTAACCCCTCGGCGGGCATCTTAAAATAAAGCTAAGCGTGGAGTGGAGACCACCGGGAAATCCCAGGGCTAGACTGAGACATGGGGGTGGGAGGGAAAGGGGAGTTCCATTCATTTGTCCCCCCCAAAAAAGAGAACTGATTTGCTCCCTTTTTTGTGCGGTTGTTACAGCAATACCTCAGTGGGTATTTTAAAACAAAGCTAAACGGGGATGGGAGACCACCAGGAAATCCCAATTGTTACCTCGGCGGGCATCTTAAAATAAAGCTAAGCAGGGATGGGAGACCACCGGGAAATCCCGGGGCTAGACTGAGTCACGGGGGTGGGGAGAAAAAAAGGGGGTTCCATTCATTTGGCCCCCAAAAAGAGAACGGATTTGCTCCCATTTTTGTGCAGTTGTTACAGTGGCCATCTTAAAAGAAAGCTAAGCAGGGATGGGAGACCACCAGGAAAATCCAGGGCTAGACTGAGGCATTAAAAAAAACAAAAGGGAGTCCCTGTCATGTGCCCCACAAAAGAGAACTGACTTCCTCCCATTTTTGTGCAATTACAGCAAACACCTAGGTGGGCATCTTCAAATAAAGCTAAGCAGGGATGGGAGACCACCAGGAAACCCCCCAGCTAAACTGAGGCATTGGGGAAAACAAAAACAAAAACAGGGGAGCTCCACTCATTTGCTCCCCAAAATGAGAACTGACATGTCTGGGTAGTGATTTATCGAGGAGAAACTGAGGCTGGGAGATTGGCGGCCCACATCTGGAGTGATTTTCCATCCCCTGGAGGCCTTTGAATGGGAAGGAGCCCGTCTCCCTTACTTAAGATGCCCCACCCAGTTACACCCAGCACCGCCTGGGCGGAACTCAATCTGTCCTTCCAGGGAGAACACTCAGATTGAGAAACATCGGCCTAAATCTATTTGAGTGCTTTAAGTGTGTAACCCCGTCAATTATGCGAATAAAGCAATACAGATAATCCTTGACTTACAACCTTTCCTTTTGTGGCCGTCCCAAGCTACGATGGCACTGTTAAAAGGGACTTACGGCCCGTTTTTCACACTTAGGGACCGTGGTAGTGTCCTCGATCACAGGATCAAAATTCAGATGCTTGGCAACTGACTCGATTTTGGTCGTAGAAACCGAGCAAAACTCACCGAAACAAATGTTGGGGCTAGACTCAATTCTGGGAATTAAAGGCCACGAGTCTTAAAGTTGCTGGCTGAGGAATTCTGGGAGTTGAAGTCCAATAGTCTTAAAGCGGCTAGCTGAAGAATTCTGGGAGTTGAAGTCCATGAGACTTAAAGTTGCTGGCTGAGGAATTCTGGGAGTTGAAGTCCAATAGTCTTAAAGTAGCTAGCTGAGGAATTCTGGGAGTTGAAATCCAATAGTCTTAAAGTGGCTGGCTGAGGAATTCTGGGAATTGAAGTCCAATAGTCTTAAAGCGGCTAGCTGAGGAATTCTGGGAGTTGAAGTCCATGAGACTTAAAGTTGCTGGCTGAGGAATTCTGCGAGTTGAAGTCCAATAGTCTTAAAGTGGCTAGCTGAGGAATTCTGGGAATTGAAATCCATGAGTCTTAAAGCGGCTGGCTGAGGAATTCTGGGAGTTGAAGTCCAATAGTCTTAAAGTGGCTGGCTGAGGAATTCTGGGAGTTGAAGTCCAATAGTCTTAAAATTGCTGGCTGAGGAATCCTGGGAGTTGAAGTCCACGATCTTAAGGTTGCTGGCTGAGGAATTCTGGGAGTTTAAGTCCATGAGACTTAAAATTGCTGGCTGAGGAATTCTGGGAGTTGAAATCCAATAGTCTTAAAGTGGCTGGCTGAGGAATTCTGGGAATTGAAGTCCAATAGTCTTAAAGCGGCTAGCTGAGGAATTCTGGGAGTTGAAGTCCATGAGACTTAAAGTTGCTGGCTGAGGAATTCTGCGAGTTGAAGTCAATAGTCTTAAAGTGGCTAGCTGAGGAATTCTGGGAATTGAAATCCATGAGTCTTAAGCGCTGGCTGAGGAATTCTGGGAGTTGAAGTCCAATAGTCTTAAAATTGCTGGCTGAGGAATCCTGGGAGTTGAAGTCCACGATCTTAAGGTTGCTGGCTGAGGAATTCTGGGAGTTTAAGTCCACGAGACTTAAAGTTGCCAAGTTTGAAGACGCTTACCTTAACAATCTTCTTTCGGTGTGAGAGTAATGTTAGCTTCCATCCATCGATTGGTTATTTTCGCCTCTTCATTTAACACTTCCAGCATTGTGTTACTAAGGGAATCCTGCAAGATTTTATACAATTCTGTTGGTAGACCATCCGGCCTTGATGCTTTCTCATTATTTTGTCATTTTATTGCTTCTGTTAATGCCATCATTGTGATTTTTTCCTCTAACATTGTTTTAATTTCTTCTGGTAGTTTAAATAATTCTGCTTTTTTCAGGTATTTTTTAATATCTCCTTCTCCAACTTGCTCTTGTTCATATAATTCCCCATAATAGTTTTTGACTATTGTTTTTGTCTTCATTTCTATAGCAAAGGTTTCCTTGATCGTCTATTAGTTGAGGAATCCACTTCTGTTCCTTCTCTTTTTTTCAGTCTATATGCTAACCAACTTCCTGGTTTATTTGCATTTTTTTTAAAAGTTTTGTTTGGATCTTTTTATTTTATTTTAGTTTAAATAAATTTTATTAGTCTTTTGTATATTTTAAAAATAAAACAAAAAATAAATATCATGACGTTAACAGTTTTGTGACACCCATATCCATTTCTATCTTTTGTGCATATTTACAAATATATACAATTTTGTGCAAATATATACATTTAATCTATAAGTTGCTTAACTTTAATTCCTTCAGTTCCTATCTGTCTTAATTCGATCCAATTATATCATTTCCCCCAAATTCTATAGTATTCAGATTCCTCTTTCTCCTGTATCATTAAAGTCAATTTGTCCATTTCAGCACACGCCATTATTTTTTGCCATTAAAAATGCCATTAATTAGTTCATCCGATGATATGTAGTTGTGCTTCCAGCATTGATCATAAGCTATTCTAGAAGCCATTAAGATATGTAATACAATATATTTTATATATTTTTCCACGTTTCTTTTTGAATATCCCTAGCAGAAATAGTTCTGGTTCCAATTCTACTTATTCCTTAAGAATTTCTTGCAGCCATTGTTTGGTTTTAAGGCAATATTTCTGAGCTTCTGAACAGGACCACCACATATGGTAGAAGGTACCCTCTTTCTTTCTACATTTCCAACATGCCGGATTCATGTTGGATCTTTTTATTTTAACAACCCTAGCAAGAAAGGGTCGTAAAATAGGGGGAAAACTCAACACACTGTCTCGCATAGCGGCAGAAATTTTGGCCTCCCTTGCGGTCCTAAACCAAGGACTTATCTGTACCACTTGGTGTTTTTTTTCTCAGCAAACCGGTTCAGTGGGGGGATGGGTTGGCTGTAAAGGAAGCAGGTATTCTCTTATCCAGCTACCAAGTCGTTGATAAAGCTGATCTTTGAACCTTCCACCTGCTTCTAAAACACCGTACAAAGCCACAACTGGCTCAGAGAGATTTCTGCTATACCGCAAGCCAGACCTGGCATGGGGAGGGGCCTTGGGGCTCCCTGCCAGCCCAAATTCCCCTGCATGGCTGGAGAAGTGAGTCATGTTCCGTGCTTGGCATTCTGTAGCTGCCAACAAAGCCAACACAGTTCTAGGCTGCATAGACAGAGGGATAGAATCAAGATCACAGGAAGTGTTCATACCACTTTATAATGCCTTAGTAAGGCCACACTTGGAATACGGCATCCAGTTTTGGTCGCCACAATGTAAAAAAGATGTTGAGGCTCTAGAACTGTGATGGTGAACCTATGGCACGTGTGCCACAGGTGGCATGCAGAGCCATTTGTGTGGGCAGGTGAGCCCCAGCCAAACTTACCTGTACTGTGCATGCATGCACCTCCCAGCTGATTTTCGGCCCGTTTGGGGCTGTTTTCACCCTCCCAAAGGCTCGAGGGAAGCCTCTGCAGCCTCGGGAGGCCAAAAAATGGGCCTTCCGGAAATACCGGAAGTGCTGAAATGGGCCCAATTTTCAGCCTCCAAAGACTGCAGAGGCTTCCCTCAGAGGCCCTCTGGAGGTTGAAAACAGGCACTTCCGGTATTTCTGGAAGATCTGTTTTTCGGCTTGCTGAGGCTGCAGAGGCTTCCCTCAAGCCCCTAGGAAGGCAAAAACAGTCCTCCGGGCGGGCGGCGGCTCAAGCGGGCTGAAAATCCGGGGGAAGCGCGTACATGCTTAGTGCAGGTAAGGGGGCAGGGTGAAGGTGTTGCACGGGGGTGGTGGGGTGCATTGCATTGTGGGTGCCGGCACGCACACGTGCATCCGGCACACCACAACAAAAAAAGTTCACCATCATTGCTCTAGAAAGAGTGCAGAGAAGAGCAACAAAGATGATTAGGGGACTGGAGGCTGAAACATGTAAAGAACGGTTGCTGGAACTGCGTATGTCTAGTAAGTTTAATGAAAAGAAGGACTAGGGGTGACATGATAACGCTGTTCCAATATCTCAGGGGCTGTCCCAAAGAAGAGGGAGTCAAGCTATTCTCCAAATATGAGCCAGCTGTGTGCAGCAGCTGTCAAGAAAGCCAACACAGTCCTAGGCTGCATTAACAGAGGGATAGAACCAAGATCACATGAAATGTTCATACCACTTTCTAATGACTTGGAAAGGCCACACTTGGAATACTACATTCAGTTTTGGTCGCCATGAGGTAAAAAGGATGCTGAGGCTCTAGAAAGAGTGCAGAGAAGAGCAACAAAGAGGATTAGGGGACTGGAGGCTGAAACATATAGAGAACGGTTGCTGGAACTGGGTATGTTTGGTCTAATGAAAAGAAGGAGTAGGGGTGGCATGATAGCAGTGTTCCAATATCTCAGGGGCTGCCCCAAAGAAGAGGGAGTCAATCTCTTTTCCAAAGCGCCTGAGGGCAGGATAAGAAGCAATGGGTGGAAACTAATGAAGGAAAGAAGCAACCTAGAACTAAGGAGACATTTTCCTGACCGTTAGAACAATTAATCACGTGAAACAATTTGCCTCCAGAAGTTATAAATGCTCCAAGACTGGAAGTTTTTAAGACGAGATTTGATAACCATTGGTCTGACATAATATCGGGTGTCCTGCCTAAACAGGGGGTTGGGCTAGAAGATCTCCAAGGTCCCTTCCAACTCTCTTATTCTAACAGATCCGATGAGATAGAAAGTCAAGCGAAGCTGTTTTGCCGAAACGCTGAGATCGCCTGCCAAGATTATGGCTTGGTTTTGTTTTCAGGCTGCCTGGCAACACCCCAAAAAACCGGGCAGGACCCCAGATTTTTAAGCGGAAGTACCCCCCGGTGGCTCTAGATTTCTTGATTTTGATCGATTAAACTAAACTTTCTTTCACGACGCTGTAACCCCCTAATTCGGGTTAGAGTCCGGGTGACTGGATGGATGCATCCAACCAGCATTTGCTGGTTGGATGCCCTCCCCGACAGCGGGCAGAGTTCACAGCAGCGGTAAGTGCTTTTACTTCTCTACTGTTCTACAAATAACACTTGTTCTTCTTCTCCTCTGCAGACCACCATCATGGCCGTGGAGTTTGATGGCGGAGTCATCCTGGGCTCTGACTCCCGAGTTTCTGCAGGGTAAGAGGCCGAAGGAATATGTGAATCTGGGTGAAGGTGAAGAAAGGTCTAATATATCTTTCCTTGCCCAGAGGGGAAGTGGACGTCTCCTTCAAGTTAACTCTTGGTGATGGGAGGGACAGGCCTACATATTTTTCTTTGAGATAACCAAGAGGTCCTTGGCTCTTGCCTCAATTCCAGGGTGTTTTTTTTTTTTCAACCACCCAATCTAATCCTCCTCTGTGGGATTTCCTAGTGGTCCCCCATCCAAGTACCCTGTTTCTCCGAAAATACGACCTATCCTGAAAGTAAGTCCTAGCTTGGTTTTTACATGTGCGCCCAATATAAGCTCTAATTCCACACACACACACACCCCAAAAATAAGCCTTAATTAAGATCCTGCCCACTCCAGAGAGCACAGGTAAAACTTAAGCTAGGGTGGGGATGGGTGGTGGAGATGACCTACTACTTACCTTTTTTTTTTAGTATCCTAGTATGATTTATGTTATTCGCTTATTTAGTATCCCAAGACTATCATTGGTTTTATTTTTCTTATGATTTATGATGAATGTATTTTGATGATTATGATGCTGATTTATCTATCATTTGTTGCTTGTATGTACACTACAGCTTATACACTGGGGACAAATTCCTTGTGTCACACTTGGTAAAATAAGTGTGAATAGGCAGCAATATAAATTTCCTTAAATAAATAAATAATTCTGTTCTGTTCTGTTCTGTTCTGTTGTCTCCACTATTCTGTCCTGTTTTTATTCTATTCTATTCTTAATCCTATTGTATTCTCTATTCTATTCTATTCCTTATTCTCTTCTATATTCTTTATTCTATTGTATTCTATATTCTATTCTATTGTTAATTCTATTCTATTCTTAATTCTATTCGATTTTTAATTCTACTCTATATTCTATTCTATTCTTAATTCTATTCTATTCTTAATTCTATTCTTTATTCTATTCTATTCTCTATTTTATTCTTAATTCTATTCTATTCTAAATTCTATTCTATAGTCTATTCTATTCTTAATTCTATCCTATTCTTAATTCTATTCTTTATTCTTTATTCTATTCTCTATTCTATTCTAAATTCTATTCTATTCTAAATTCTATTCTTATTCTATTCTATTCTTAATTCTATCCTATTCTTAATTCTATTCTTTATTCTATTCTATTCTCTATTCTATTCTTTATCCTATTCTATTCTAAATTCTATTCTATACTAAATTCTATTCTTAATTCTATTCTATTCTTAATTCTATTCTATTCTACTATATTCTCTATTTTATTCTACCCTGTTTCTCCAACAATACGGCCTCCCCCAATAGGAAGTCCCAGAATATTTTATAGGCATGAAATGAAATTAAGTCCCTCCCCCTCAAATTAAGGCCTATATTAAAACATGCAAAATGGGGGGGAATGGTGGGGGGGCTTGCCGTTAGGAAGTACTTTTGTTGCACACCCGGATATGGTGCTGCCTGCATTGACCCCGATACGAAGTGCCCCACCAACGCCGAGGTCAACATCCAAGCCGTCGCCACCCGCCCGAAGATGCAAGTGGGGGGGAATTAAGTCACCCCCGAAAAGACGGCCTAGCCATTTTTTCGGGGCTCAAAATAAAAATAAGACCCAGCCTTATTATATGAGAAACACGGTAATTCTAATTCTATTCCGATTGCTTTCAACATGTTGCCTTCCTCTTTCCAGGCAGTCGGTGGTCAATTGCTTCTTCAACAAGCTAGAGCCCCTGCACGACCGGATTTACTGCGCCCTCTCCGGCTCTGCGGCTGATGCTCAGGCCATGGTTGATCTGATCAATTACCAGCTGGAGCTCCACAGGTGAGGAAGTCTATGGAGCTGCTTATGGGAGCCCACTGGGGGGGGGGGGGTGTCCTCCTCTACCACGGAAGCCCAACCCCAGAGGGGCCTCCAGCTCTGCTTATCTTTTGGTCCCAGAAAGGATAGCGCATCCAAGGGGCACCAACTGGCAGGGTAGCAGATCTGAGCAGAAGGAAGAGAGGCCAGCGGAGCACGAAGTGGGATCTGGATAGAGTCGGCCTGAGAGTAGAGTAGGCCAGTAATGATCAGAATGAACAGGAGAGAGAAAGGAAGGGTGGAAATTAGCTGCCAAGGCAGTCATCGGACCATGCACTCCTCATTTTGATGAAATGAGGCCTGTTAGGGGTAGGGGTCAAAAAAACACAAGATGGAGATTAAAGCTTCAAACTTCCCAATGTACATAAAGCAGAACAGGCTTTTGATCACAGAATGCCATTTTTTGTGGGAATTAGATGTTTAACAGAGTGATGGCTTTCGGGGAAAAAAACTCTCCTTGTGTCTAGTTGTTCTGGTGTGCAGGGCTCTATAGCGTCGTTTTGAGGGTAGGAGTTGAAACAGTTTTTGTCCAGGATGTGAGGGGTCTGTAGATATTTTTACAGCCCTCTTTTTGACTCGTGCAGTATACAGGTCGTCAATTGAAGGCAGGTGGGTAGTAATTGTTTTTTCTGGACTCCTAATTATCCTCTGAAGTCTGTGTCTGTCCTGTTGGGTTGCAGAACCAAACCAGAGAGTTATAGAGTTGCAGATGACAGACTCAGTGATTCCTCTGTAGAAATGTATCAGCAGCTCCTTGGGCAGTTTGAGCTTTCTGAGTTGGCGCAGGAAGAACAATCTTTGTTGTGCTTTTTTGATGATGTTTTTGATGTTAGGTGTCCATTTTAATTGTGTTTTTTTTTCTTGGGCCTCTGAATGCTCCAACACTAGAACTTTTTAAAAAAGATGTTGGATAACTATTTGTCTGAAGTGGTGTAGGGTTTTCTGCCTTGGCAAGGTGTTGGACAAGAAGACTTCCAAGGTCCCTTCCAAGTCTATTCTATTCTATTCCATTCCATTCCACTCCATTCCACTCCATTCCATTCCATTCCATTCCATTCCATCCTATTCCATTCCATTCTATTCTATTCTATTCCATCTATTCTATTCCATTCTATTCTATTCTATTCTATTCTATTCTATTCTATTCCATCCCATCTATTCCATTCCTATTCTATTCTATTCTATTCTATTCCATCCCATCTATTCTATTCTATTCTATTCTATTCTATTCTATTCTATTCTATTCTATTCTATTCTATTCATTCTATTCCATCCCATCTATTCTATTCTATTCTATTCATTCCATTCTATTCATTCCATTCTACCTATTCCATCCATCCCATCTATTCTATTCTATTCTATTCTATTCTATTCTATTCTATTCTATTCTATTCTATTCCAATCCATCAATTCTATTCTATTCTATTCATCCCATCATTTCTATTCTATTCCTATTCTATTCATTCCATCCATCAATTCTATTCTATTCTATTCTATTCTATTCTATTCTATTCTATTCTATTCTATTCTATTCTATTCTATTCTATTCCATCATTTCTATTCTATTCTATTTTATTCTATTCCATCCCATCATTTCTATTCTATTCTATTCTATTCTATTCTATTCTATTCTATTCTATTCCATCCCATCATTTCTATTCTATTCTGTTCTAATCCCCTCTAAACAAGGGGAAAATGTGCCTCAAGCAATCCATACGCTTATGATGAAACCCAATAACTCTTTTGTTCATGCATTGCTGTCTCTGAGAGAGAGTCAAATCTTCCAGCTGGTCCTTGGTGGGGAAATTGTTCTTGGTGTAGCACCGCCCCCTGGTGGCCATTATAAAAATGGTGCCTCTTTTTTATCACTTGATTTCCCAGAAAAGGAAGCGGCCCAAGGACAGATCTCATTGGCTCCCGTCAGGGGAAATCAAGCGCTCCCTGCAGCGGGGAGTTGGAAAGCACCGACCTCCGAGGTCAGGAAATCTGTTGCTATTTTGGGTGTTGCCTGCGGTGCTTTCTAAACTCTGCTTTGCTTATTTTCCGATTGACATTTGAAAGGCAGTGCTATGCGCTCGTGAGTTTAAGTGGATTTTCCCTCACAAGTGAGTGGGAGAACAATTACAGACTGAAAGGTGCCAACTATTTTGTTTTGATAGAATGAAGCATACAGATTTGCAGAGTTTGGAAGGGACCTCATAGGCCATCTAGTCCAACCCCTCCAAGAAGGAGACCCTACACCAGTGATGGCTAACCTATGACACGCGTGTCACTCGTGACACGCCGAGGCACTTTGACTGACACGCCTGTTGGTGTGGGGAAAACCTGCACATTTAGAGGCTGCCTGTGCTCTGCTCCAATCCCTGCTCCCTGCTTGTTGCATGGAGGCGTGGTGTCACCGCTGCCGCAAGATCTTTGCAGCAGAGAACCAGTTTTAACTGCCATAAACTGAGGTGTGTCAGTTTCATTACCTCAGGAACGCTACAGGAGGAAAGGAGATCCATGAGGTTCACAGCCCTGTAAGGCGGCCTTCCGATCCCCACATCCTGCACCTGCAGCCCTGAGACCAGGGAGACGAGTTTCACAGCCCTGTGTGATCACCCCAGCCCAGTCCGTCAAAAAACCAAATTATTGATATTTCTTGAAGTGACACACGACCCGAGGAAGGCTACACTTTTTCCCGATTTTCAACACACCAAGCTGAAAAGGTTAGCCATCACTGCCCTACACCATTTCCAACAAATAGCAGACCAATAGTACTGCAGACTTTGTAAATAGTTGGACAGTGTTGAGGGAATTATTTGTTTAGCAGAGTGATGGCTTTTGGGGAAAAAAACTGTTCTTGTGACCAGAACATCTAGACACAAGAACATTTTTTTCCCCAAACACCATCACTTTGCTAAACAAATAATTCCCTCAACACTGTCCCACTATTTACAAAGTCCGCACTACTATTACTGTTAATCTTCTCATCGCTCCTTATCACCCATCCCCTCCCACTTGTGACTGTATGGCTGTAACCTTGTTATTTGTATCCTTACAATTTATATTGACTGTTTCCTAGTATGATTTGATTGCTTATTGTAGCCTATGACTATCACTAAGTGTCTTACCTTATGATTCCAGACTCTTGACGGATGTATCTTTTCCTTTTACGTACACCGAGAGCATTTGCACCAAGACAAATTCCTTGTGTGTCCAATCACACTTGGCCAATAAAAGAATTCTAATTCGAATCTCTTGAAAATCTCAAGTGATGAACAAATTTCTCCTCACGCGGCTTTTCTACTTGATTAGTTTCCATCCGTTGCTTCTTGTTTTGTCTTCAGGTGCTTTGGACAATAGCTTGACTCTCTCTTCTTTGTGGAAAACCGTTAGATATTGGAACGCTTCCTCCAGATTAGATTATGGAACAACTTCCCTCCAGAACTTGTGAATGCTCCAACACTGGAATTTTTAAGAAGAGATTGGACAACCCTTTGTCTGAAATGGTATAAGAGTTTCCTGCCTGAGCAGGGGGGTGGACAGAAGGCCTCAAGTCCCTTCAACTCTGTTCTTTGTTACTCACGGAGCCACCTTAGAGCTCCTAATCTTTCTCTGCTCTGAGGCTTCTGTGGTCCCGTCAGCCTGCTGCCTGATCCTGGGCTGAATTTCCTGAACTCTTTAAACAGACTGAAGTTTACTGTTGGAATGGTGTGGGATTTCCTGCCTGAGCAGGGGTGGACTAGAAGACCTCGAAGGTCCTTCCGCTCTATTCTAATCCTGAATTTTCCTTGAACCCGCATTTCTTCCACTGGGAGCGTTGGCACCGGGTTAGGAGGGATGGAGGGACGGCAAACCCCAGTATGGGATCACCCAGCCAATGGCTGAAGAGAATGTCCTTGCGTCAGCAGTTGCTAGGTGGCTTCGGTGGCGGAGGTTGACAGAGCAAGCGGGCAATTTCCCCGCCAACTGTGGAGAAGCTTAGTAGCGACCCCTGGAGGCGGAGAGATGCAATGATCGGCCGTGGCGGGAATCTCGGCTTTGTCTCGGAAAGAGGACAACCTCAAGGAAGGGGAAGGACCAATGGCCGTGGGGGCCTCGTGGGGAGGGTTAAAGCATTAGGATAGGGCCGTTAGGATGGGATAGGGACAGATTGTCTTGGAGAATCTCTGTGTGGTCGATAAGAGTCGATAATGACTCGACGGCACACGATCATTTACAGATTAAGAGAGTTGGAAGGGGGGAGGCCCTACACCATTTCTGACAGATGGTAGTCCAATCTCTCCTTGAAAGTCTCAAGTGATGGCGTTCCCACAACTTCCGAGGGCAACTTCTGTTCCATTGGTTGATTGTTCTCACTGTCAGAAAGTTTCTCCTTATTTCCAGGTTAAATCTCTCCCTGTTCAGTTTCCACCCATTACTTCTTGTCTGGCCTTCGGGTGCTTTAGAAAATAGTTTGACCCCTTCCTCTCTGAGGCAGCCCCTCAAATATTGGAAGACCGCTATCATGTCTCCCCTGGTCCTTCTCTTCACTAGACTAGCCATGCCTAGTTCCTGTAACCCTTCTTCATATGTTTTAGTCTCCAATCCCCTAATCATCTTGGTTGCTCTTCTCTGTACTTTTTCTAGAGCCTCAACATCTTTTTTATAATATGGTGAAAAAAACTGGATGCAGTACTCTAGGTGTGGTCTTACTAAGGCTTTATAGAGTGGTATTAGTACTTCCCTTGATCTCGACTGTATCCCTCTGTTAATGCAACTTAGGATTGCATTAGCTTTTTTGGCTGCTGCTGCACACTGCTGGCTCCTATTTAGCTGGTTGTCCACTAAGACTCCAAGATCCCTGTCACAGTTACTGCTGTTAAGCCTGATTTCACCCAGTCCACATGTGTCCTTTTGGTTTTTCTTGCCGAAGTGTAGGACTTTACTTTTCTCTACATTGAATTTCATTTTGTTAGATACGGCCCAGTGTTCGAGTCTGTCAAGGTCCATCTGGATCTTGAGCCTATCTTCTAATCAGAGGGTGGCCTTCACAAAATCTTAGTAAAGGGTTTGGTGCCCGGTGGCTGGGCAGGCGTGGCTGTGGTGGGCGTGGCCTAGTCGGCCTCCTGCATCACAGTGGGGGCGGGGGCATATTTGTCCTTCCCTGGCTCTGGAGGCTTTTCTCGAGCCTCCGGGAGGTGAACGGCCTCCCTGTGGCCCGCCGGAGGCTCTCTGGAAGCTGGAAACGGGCCCATTTCCGGCCTTCCGAAGTTCTTCCCAAGGAGGCCTTGTTTTCACCCTCCCAGAGCCTCCGCTGCGCCCTGTGCTTACCTGCATCCAAAACGGGCCACGTGGGGACTCCTGGGAGGGGGTGGGCAGGGCCAGCCAGGAGTGGGAGTC
The DNA here is from genome assembly GCF_049901715.1 of Pseudonaja textilis. Taxonomy (NCBI): domain Eukaryota; kingdom Metazoa; phylum Chordata; class Lepidosauria; order Squamata; family Elapidae; genus Pseudonaja; species Pseudonaja textilis. The sequence continues at coordinate 8,471,907 of NC_141991.1, forward strand.
CGGGGTTCTCTGAAGTGCACCAAAATTTAGCTAAGGGCTCTCCCGAACTCCTGTGGGCCCCCAGCAGCCCATCCGCTCCCTGTAATTATTTTTAATCTGGGTTATTTGGTTGGGGCTTAGCATGGGATGCAAATCCAGCCGCTTTATTTTATTTTATTTTATTTTATTATTATTATTTTATTATTTTTATATTATTATTTTTTATTTTATTATTTTATTTTATTTATTTATTTTTTATTTTATTTTATTAGTTTATTTTATTATTTTATTTATTTTATTTTATTTTATATTTTATTTATTTTATTTTATTTTATTAGTTTATTTTATTAGTTTTTTTATTTTATTTTATTTTATTTTATTTTATTTATTTTTTTTATTAGTTTATTTTATTTATTTATTTTATTAGTTTATTTTATTTTAATTTAATTTTATTTATTTTTATTTTATTAATTTTATTTTATATTTTATTTTATTATTATTTTATTAGTTTATTTTATATTTATTTTATTTTATTTATTTTATTATTTTATTTTATTTATTTTATTTTTTGTCAATCACTTGCAAATTAATAGATATAAGCATAAACATGAGTAAGATTATAGGAAATAGGTATAAATAAATGGGGACAATAGGACAGGGACGGTAGGCACAACGGTACACTTATGCACACACCTCTTACAGACCTCTTAGGAATGGGGTGAGGTCAATAGTGGATAGTTTGAGGTTAAAGGAGTGGGGGTTAGAGAATGTAACTACAGAGTCAGGTAATGCATTCTAGGCCTTGACCACTCGGTTGCCGAAGTCGTACTTTCTGCAATTGAGTTTGGAGTAGTTTATATTGAGTTTGTATCTGTTGTGTGCTGTTGTATTGTTGCGGTTGAAGCTGAAGTAGTCATTGACTGTGGTAGGACATTGTAGCAGATAATTTTGTGCGCTACGCTTAAGTCCAACCGTAGGTGGCGTAGTTCAAGGTTGTCCAAGCCCAACATTTCAAGCCTGATGATGTAAAGCAGTGGCCCCCAACCTTTTTTGTACCACGGACCGGTACTGGCATCACAAAATGATCAGCACGCATGACCAAGGCAAGGTGAGCCGAGCGACCGGCCAGCCAGCCATCCCCCATTTCTCCCTGCCACCTTCAACTCCTCCTTTGTACCTTCTCGCGGTCGATGGGCTTTTCGGGCTCTTTCTTAATCTCCTCCTGAATAATGCGAGACTCCACCGCCATCAGGACGGCTCTTCGTTCAAAGCCGCCCCCCCCTCTTCGACGAAACTAAGGCGTGAGGATTCCTTCAGCACCCAAACGCCACTTTCCAACAACCGACAACCGACAAGCTCACCCGGAAGCACTTTCTCAAGCACCTTCGAAACAAGATGGCGGCACCCAAGCAAAGTAGGTGGCCCGGTACAAAATGATCCACAGACCAGTACCGGTCCAGGGCCTGGTGGTTGGGGACCACTGATGTAAACGACAAAGCCCAGAAAATTTTTTTTAGTATTTATTTTGATTTGTCAATCGCTTCCAAGATACAGGTATAAGAATAAACATAGTTTTGAATACATGAGATAGATACTTATAAGAAAAATAAAAAGAAACAATAGGACAGGAACGGTAGGCACGATTGGTGCGCTTATGCACCCCCCCTATAAGCCTCTTAGGAAGAGGGTGAGGTCAATAGTAGTAACTCGACACCCAGGTTAGAAGCGTTGTGTGAATGACCCCTGAGAACAGAAGTGGGTATTCAGCAGGTTCTGACCAGTTCCAGAGAACCGGTAGCAGAAATGTTGAGTAGTTCGGAGAACCGGCAAATCCCACCTCTGACTGGTGATTTTATAGTATCCTTCCCCTGCCACGTCCACCAAGCCACACCCACAGAACCGGCAGTAAAAAAAAAATTGAATCCCACCACTGCCTGAGAAACCCTTGATCAAATGTCCCAGAAATTGGAGTCGCAGCTTTCACACCAGTGACCGGCGAGGCCCAAGGTCTTCAAAGAAATCCACTTGGGAGCTGTCCTCCCAAACTGCAAACGGAGAGAGAGAAACTGAGGCACAACAGAGCATGCTCAGCCTTTTCTTTTCTCCCCACAGCCTGGAGACGGAGATGCCACCGCGAGTCTTGGCTGCAGCCACGCTGGTCAAAGGCCTCAGCTACAAGCACCCGGAGCTCTCGGCCCACCTGCTGGTGGCTGGATGGGACCCTCAGAATGGCGGGCAGGTACGTCCAGCAGGGGACTTGGGAGAAGAGGCTACTCGGTGGAGAAATATTGATCAGTCAGAATAGAGCTGCAAGGGACCTTGGAGGTCTTCTAGTCCAACCCACTGCTCAAGCATGAGACTTTATACCCATGATGGCGAACTTATGGCATGCATGCCAGAAGTAGCACGCAGAGCCATGGCTCCAGGCACACCAGCCATTGCCTGTTGCTCTTCCAGGTTCCCATGTGTGCTGGCCAGCCGGTCTTCGCGCACGCAGGAGCTCCAGAAACTGGAAGAGCACCTCCCAGTGCGTGCATGTGCGCCAGCTACCTGGTCTTCTGGTTTCTAATGCACATGCATGCACAAAGACCAGATGGCTGGCGCACGCATGCGCTTTAGAAGCTGAAAGACCAGGTGGCAGGAGTGGGATTCTACCATTTTGTACCTATTTGCTAGAACCGGTTGTTAACATTTTAAGCAGTTCGGAGAACAGGTTGTTAAAAGAAAATACTGGCCTAATCCTGTAAGGAAGGCAGGAAGGAAACATTCTGGTGTTGCTTACAGAAACTGCCTCTCAGTTAACCCTTATTACATTCTTGGCAGGACTAGACTTCCCGTCTCAGGAATATCTCTGGAGGTTTTTTTCCCTCTCTTTTGTTGGTACTTTGCTTGTGTGGAGTGACCATTCAAAGTGACAATGGCCCTGAAAAAAGTGACTTATGACCATTTTTCACACTTATGACTGTTGAAGCATCCCCACAGTCATGAGAGGCCAGGTGAGGAGATGCGTGCCTCGATGTGAGTGATATTGAGTTGGCCACACCCAACCAATAACATGACCACCAAGCCACGTCCACCCAGTCACATGACCACCAAGCCACGCCTACCAACTAAGCCACGCCCACAGAGCCGGTTGTTAAAAAATTTGAATCCCACCCCTCCCAGGTGGCCTTTGCACATGTGCGGGCCGGGAGCTGCTTTCCCGGATTTTGGCGCTTGCGCGTTTTGGCACTTGGTTCCTCTTCAGCGTGCGCGCACTCCCATTTCAGCACTCGGTGCCATAAAGGTTAACCACCAACTGCCTTATACCGTTTCAGACAAGTGGCTGTCTGGTCTTTTCTTAAAAACCTCCAGTGATGGAGCACCTACAGCTTCTCAAGGCAAACTCTTCCTCGCGGTTAGGAAGTTTCTCTTAAGTTTCCCTCCATTGTTTCTTGTCCTGCCTTCTGGTGCTTTGGAAAATAAACTGACACACACACACACACACCCCTTGTTTGTGGCAGCCCCTCAAATACTGGAATACGGCTAACATATCACCTGTAGCCCAATGAAAAATATTGGGGGCTTTCCCATCGTCTCATCGCTATGCCAGAAAGCTACACCTGTTGAATTTCTGCTCATTGTGCCATGTTCATATCTAAAAAAAACCCCCAAAAAACCAAGCAGCCTTAGGATACAAAATCCTAAATTGCATTAACAGAGGGAGGAAGAAAATAAGCCAATGGGCAGTGCAGCAAAGGCAAAGAGGTCTGTTGAAAGATAGGATCCCACTGTGAGCAGGATCCCAGGCTCAGTAGCAGTAACTGTGAGAGGGATTTTGGAGTCTTAGTGGACAACCAGCTAAATAGGAGCCAGCCGTGTGCAGCAGCAGGCAAAAAAGCTAATGCAATCCTAAATTGTATTAACAGAGGGATACAGTCAAGATCAAGTGATGTACTAATGCCACTCTATAAAGCCTTAGTAAGACCACACCTAGAGTGGTCTTTTAAAGCTCTTTATTTAATCTGAGATCGGCTTGGCTCTCCCTCGGATCGGTGGCGGCTTATATTGAACTTGCCTTGCCAGCCGCAGCCAATGACAGACTTTTACAGTTGTTTCAGTTTTAAATTTGGCACAGCAGTAGGCTAGCCCCAGGTTTAAAACTGAAACAACTGTAAAAGTCTGACTCCCAGACGAACACAATACAGAAGCCTGATGATGGCAGATGAGATTCTGCCGAAACGTTGCTACAACTTTAAAAGAACAGCTACAATGACGTGGGAAAATACCCGAACAAAGCTGAATACCATATATATATAGTTCCTGTTGACCAGAAGTTTTATCCAGCTATGTAATAAGGAAAGTCCCGCTCTTTCCCTCAGGAGTAATCTATAAGCAGAATAATATGTAGGGTGAATGCATTCTAACCACCACAACAGTTGAATTTGCTGACTTTGCAACACAAAAGCAGGATTCACCCTCTCCTTCAATTCTGACAGGTGTACGTTACAATGGGAGGAATGTTGAACCGGCAGCCCGTTTCCATTGGAGGGTCTGGAAGCACTTTCATTCATGGCTACGTGGATGCGGCCTACAAATCCGGGATGAATTCTGACGACTGTCGTGAATTCACCAAAAACGGTATCTGTGCGGTTGGGTCCATTCTGGGTCGGTGAGCATGAGTGGAAACTGCCAGAATCCCCTTTTTTTCAAAAACAGGAGAAACCGTCCTAAACTCACAAACTGCAGCGGGTATCACGGTTAAGGGAATAGCAAAACAAAATAACAGAGTCGGAAGGGACCCTGGAGATCTTCTAGTCCAGCCCGTGTCAACCGTGGACCTCACCCGATTCCTAAGAGGTCCTTAAAGGGGGCGTGCATAAATGCACCAGTGTGCCTACGGTTCCTTTGTTTACTTTCTTCATGTTTATGTTTATACTGAAACCTGTTGTCTTGTACATAGAATAAAATAAATAACCTTATAAATAGATCCTATGCTCTTTCGGATAGGTGGCTGTACAGTCTTTTCTTAAAAACTTCCAGTGATGAAGCTCCCACAACGTCTGAAGGCAAGTTCTTCCACTGATCGATCAATAGATTCCACTGTTATAGTCACTGCACTATAAAAAAAGAGGTTGAGACTCTAGAAAAAGTGCAGAGAAGAGCAACCAGGATGATTAGGGGACTGGAGACTAAAACATACGAAGAACGGTTATAGGAACTTGGCTTGGCTAATCTGGTGAAGAGAAGGACCAGGAGACAGGATAGCGATCTTCCAATATTTGAGGAGCTGCCCCAAAGAGGAAGGGGTTGAACTATTTTCTAAAACACCTGTAGGCCAGACAAAGAATAATGGATGGAAACTGAACAAGGAGAGAGATTCAACCTGGAAATACGGAGAAATATTCTGATAGTGAGAACAATCAACCAATGGAACAGCTTTGCCTTTGGAAGTTGTGGGAGCTTCATCACTGGAGGCTTTCAAGAAGAGTTTGGACTGCTACCTGTCAGAAATGGTGTAGGGTCTCCTGCTTGGGCAGGGGGTTGGACTAGATGACCTACAAGGCCCCTTCCAACTCTCTTAATCTGTAAATGATCGTGTGCCGTCGAGTCATTATCGACTCTTATCGACCACACAGAGATTCTCCAAGACAATCTGTCCCTATCCCATCCTAACGGCCCTATCCTAATGCTTTAACCCTCCCCACGAGGCCCCCCCATGGCAAATCGGTCCTTCCCCCTTCCTTGAGGTTGTCCTCTTTTCGAGACAAAAGGTTCCCGCCACGGCCGCTCATTGCATTTCTCCGCCTCCAGGGGTCGCTACTAAGCTTCTCCACAGTTGGCAGGGAAATTCCCCGCTTGCTCTGTCAACCTCCGCCACCGAAGCCACCTAGCAACTGCTGACGCAAGGACATTCTCTTCAGCCATTGGCTGGGTGATCCCATACTGGGGGTTTGCCGTCCCTCCATCCCTCCTAACCCGGTGCCAACGCTCCCAGTGGAAGAAATGCGGGTTCAGACTTGGGGGGGGGGGAATTCAGGATTAGAATAGAGCGGGAAGGGACCTTCGAGGTCTTCTAGTCCACCCCCCTGCTCAGGCAGGAAATCCCACACCATTTCCAACAGTAAACTTCTCAGTCCTGTTTAAAGAGTTCAAGGAAATTCAGCCCAGGATCCATACACACCTGTGCAGCAGGCTGACGGGACCCACAGAAGCCTCAGAGCAGAGAAAGCCATTAGGAGCTCTAAGGTGGCCTCCGTGAGTAACAAAAGAACAGGGTTGGAAGGGACCTTGGAGGCCTTCTAGTCCACCCCCCTGCTCAGGCAGGAAACCCTTATACCATTTCAGACAAAGGGTTGTCCAATCTCTCCTTAAAAATTCCAGTGTTGGAGCATTCACAACTTCTGGAGGGAAGTTGTTCCATACTCTAATCTGGAGGAAGCGTTCCAATATCTAACGGTTTTCCACAAAGAAGAGAGAGTCAAGCTATTGTCCAAAGCATCTGAAGACAAAACAAGAGGCAACGGATGGAAACTAATCAAGTAGAAAAGCCGCGTGAGGAAAAATTTCCTGACAGTTAGAACAATTAATCAGTGGAACAACTTGCCTCCAGTTGTGAACCCTCCAACACTGGAAGTTTTTAAGAAGAGATTGGATAATGATTTGTCTGAAGTGGTGCAGGGTTTCCTGCCTGAGGAGGGAGTTACACTAAAAGATCTCCAAGGTCCCTTCCAACTCTGTCTCTTCTCTTCTCTCCTACTTCTCTTCTCTTCTACCTTTATTCTATTCTATTCTATTCTATTCTATTCTATTCTATTCTATTCTATTCTATTCTACCTTTATTCTATTCTATTCTATTTCTAGTCTACTTCTATTCTATTCTACTTTTATTCTATTCTATTCTACTTCTATTCTATTCTATTCTATTCTATTTCTAGTCTACTTCTATTCTATTCTACTTTTATTCTATTCTATTCTACTTCTATTCTACTCTACTGTACTTCTATTCTATTCTATTCTACTTCTATTCTACTTTTATTCTATTCTAGTCTACTTCTATTCTACTCTACTCTACTTCTATTCTATTCTACTTTTACTCTATTCTATTCTACTTCTATTCAATTCTATTCTCTGTTCTACTTTTATTCTATTCTACTTCTATTCTACTTCTATTCTATTCTACTCTATTCTACTTTTATTCTATTCTATTCTATTCAATTCTACTTCTATTCTACTTCTATTCTATTCTATACTACTCTATTCCACTTTTATTCTGTTCTATTCTATTCTACTTCTGTTCTACTCTACTCTACTTTTATTCTATTATATTCTACTTCTATTCTATTCTATACTACTCTATTCTACTTTTATTCTATTCTATTCTATTCTATTCTATTCTATTCTATTCTATTCTATTCTATTCTATTCTATTCTATTCTATTCTATCCTACCTTCTATTCTATTCTATTCTATTCTATTCTATTCTATTCTATTCTATTCTATTCTATTCTACTATTCTATTCTACTTTTATTCTATTCTATTCTACTCTATTCTACTTCTGTTCTACTCTACTCTACTTTTATTCTATTCTAATCTAATCTTCCGTACCCTACCCTACCCTCATGCAAGCCCAAGAACCTTAGGACAAATGAAACTGACACGAATTGAGACTATGGCAGGATTCCAGCGTCCTCGTTTGAGAAGAACAAGAATCTGTTTGTTTTTCAGGTGAAGTCAGGCAGGTCCTTAGGTGACTGGAGAATGTTCCCTCCTTGGAAAAGCCAAGCTACTTTCTCTTGGATGCAATTGGTGTAGCTCTGACTCGACTCTTTATTTTGCTCCAATCAATTGTTTCCGGGCCTGATTTTAACTCTTTTCTTCCCTCCTCCAGCTATTGCCTTGGCGATGGTCCGCGATGGTTCCAGTGGGGGCATCATCTATCTCGTCACCATCACCAAAGATGGTGTCAAGGAAGAAGCTGTTATAGGGGATGAGATCCCCAAATTCTACGATGAATGAATTTACTTCTCGACCTTCTCCTTCTCTCTCCATTTTTTAAAATAGTAAAGGTTAAGTGGAAACCGTGTGTTGACTTCTTGGGTCAGCTTTGGAAGCTGTATTGAGATCCGATGTTCCCACGAGCCTGAGAAAGTAGGAGCGGGGAATCAATGGAGTATCTCTAAGTAGACAAAATAAAATTCTTTTGTTCGTTCAAGATCATTCAGTATAGAGTAAGAATCTTACTTTAGTGAAGCGGGGTGGAAAATTACCAGACACATTAGGATGGATTGTGATTGGGCCACGTGATTTGATATGATGACAGCCAAGGGGGGGATGGGTTTTTTAGTTTTGAATACGGCAAGGAAGCCCAAAAACTTTCAGATTGGGGATTCCACAGGTGTGCCAGTTTCTATCCAAATAAAGGTATCTTTGAGGTATGTCGGTCTTGGCGTTATTGATTGGAATGGAAGTTTGCTGGAACTCTGACATCTCGGGTGTTCATGGATTGACACGCACACAACAGAATAACAGGTTACTAAAGGCTAATAAAAGGCTACACTTTTTCCCGATTTTCAACACACCAAGCTGAAAAGGTTAGCCATCACTGCCCTACACCATTTCCAACAAATAGCAGACCAATAGTAGTGCGGACTTTGTAAATAGTTGGACAGTGTTGAGGGAATTATTTGTTTAGCAGAGTGATGGCTTTTGGGGAAAAAAACTGTTCTTGTGACCAGAACATCTAGACACAAGAACAGTTTTTTCCCCAAACACCATCACTTTGCTAAACAAATAATTCCCTCAACGCGGTCCCACTATTTACAAAGTCCGCACTACTATTACTGTTAATCTTCTCATCGCTCCTTATCACCCATCCCCTCCCACTTGTGACTGTATGGCTGTAACCTTGTTATTTGTACCTTAAAATTTATATTGACTGTTTCCTAGTATGATTTGATTGCTTATTGTAGCCTATGACTATCACTAAGTATCTTACCTTATGATTCCGGACTCTTGACGGATGTATCCTTTTCTTTTATGTACACCGAGAGCATTTGCACCAAGACAAATTCCTTGTGTGTCCAATCACACTTGGCCAATAAAAGAATTCTAATTCGAATCTCTTCTTGAAAATCTCAAGTGATGAACAAATTTCTCCTCACGCTGCTTTTCTACTTGATTATTTTCCATCCGTTGCTTCTTGTTTTGTCCTCAGGTGCTTTGGACAATAGCTTGACTCTCTCTTCTTTGTGGAAAACCGTTAGATATTGGAACGCTTCCTCCAGATCAGAGTATGGAACAACTTCCCTCCAGAAGTTGTGAATGCTCCAACACTGGAATTTTTAAGAAGAGATTGGACAACCCTTTGTCTGAAATGGTATAAGGGTTTCCTGCCTGAGCAGGGGGGTGGACTAGAAGGCCTCCAAGGTCCCTTCCAACTCTGTTCTTTTGTTACTCACGGAGGCCACCTTAGAGCTCCTAATGGCTTTCTCTGCTCTGAGGCTTCTGTGGGTCCCGTCAGGCTGCTGCACAGGTGTGTATGGATCCTGGGCTGAATTTCCTTGAACTCTTTAAACACGACTGAGAAGTTTATTGTGTGGAATGGTGTGGGATTTCCTGCCTGAGCAGGGGGGTGGACTAGAAGACCTCGAAGGTCCCTTCCCGCTCTATTCTAATCCTGAATTCGCCCTCCAAGTTTGAACCCGCATTTCTTCCACTGGGAGCGTTGGCACCGGGTTAGGAGGGATGGAGGGACGGCAAACCCCCAGTATGGGATCACCCAGCCAATGGCTGAAGAGAATGTCCTTGCGTCAGCAGTTGCTATGTGGCTTCGGTGGCGGAGGTTGACAGAGCAAGCGGGGAATTTCCCTGCCAACTGTGGAGAAGCTTAGTAGCGACCCCTGGAGGTGGAGAGATGCAATGATCGGCCGTGGCGGGAATCTCGGCTTTGTCTCGGAAAGAGGACAACCTCAAGGAAGGGGGAAGGACCGATTGCCATGGGGGGCCTCGTGGGGAGGGTTAAAGCATTAGGATAGGGCCGTTAGGATGGGATAGGGACAGATTGTCTTGGAGAATCTCTGTGCGGTCGATAAGAGTCGATAATGACTCGACGGCACACAATCATTTACAGATTAAGAGAGTTGGAAGGGGGGAGGCCCTACACCATTTCTGACAGATGGTAGTCCAATCTCTCCTTGAAAGTCTCAAGTGATGGCGTTCCCACAACTTCCGAGGGCAACTTCTGTTCCATTGGTTGATTGTTCTCACTGTCAGAAAGTTTCTCCTTATTTCCAGGTTAAATCTCTCCCTGTTCAGTTTCCACCCATTACTTCTTGTCTGGCCTTCGGGTGCTTTAGAAAATAGTTTGACCCCTTCCTCTCTGAGGCAGCCCCTCAAATATTGGAAGACCGCTATCATGTCTCCCCTGGTCCTTCTCTTCACTAGACTAGCCATGCCTAGTTCCTGTAACCCTTCTTCATATGTTTTAGTCTCCAATCCCCTAATCATCTTGGTTGCTCTTCTCTGTACTTTTTCTAGAGCCTCAACATCTTTTTTATAATATGGTGGAAAAAACTGGATGCAGTACTCTAGGTGTGGTCTTACTAAGGCTTTATAGAGTGGTATTAGTACTTCCCTTGATCTCGACTGTATCCCTCTGTTAATGCAACTTAGGATTGCATTAGCTTTTTTGGCTGCTGCTGCACACGGCTGGCTCCTATTTAGCTGGTTGTCCACTAAGACTCAAAGTTCCCTCTCACAGTTACTGCTGTTAAGCCTGGTTTTACCCAGTCCACGTGTGTCCTTTTGGTTTTTCTTGCCGAAGTGTAAGACTTTACTTTTCTCTACATTGAATTTCATTTTGTTAGATACGGCCCAGTGTTCGAGTCTGTCAAGGTCCATCTGGATCTTGAGCCTATCTTCTAATCAGAGGGTGGGCTTCACAAAATCTTAGTAAAGGGTTCGGTGCCCGGTGGCTGGGCAGGAGTGGCTGTGGTGGGCATGGCCTAATCAGCCTCCTGCATCACAGTGGGGGCGGGGGCATATTTGTCCTTCCCTGGCTCTGGAGGCTTTTCTCGAGCCTCCGGGAGGGTGAAAACGGCCTCCCTGTGGCCCGCCGGAGGCTCTCTGGAAGCTGGAAACAGGCCCATTTCCGGCCTTCCCGAAGTTCCAGGAGGCCTTTTTTTCACCCTCCCAGAGCCTCCTCATGCGCCCTGTACTTACCTGCATCCAAAACGGGCCACGTGGGGACTCCTGGGAGGGGGTGGGCAGGGCCAGCCAGGAGTGGGAGTCCGGGGTTCTCTGAAGTGCACCAAAATTTAGCTAAGGGCTCTCCCGAACTCCTGTGGGCCCCCAGCAGCCCATCCGCTCCCTGTAATTATTTTTAATCTGGGTTATTTGGTTGGGGCTTAGCATGGGATGCAAATCCAGCCGCTTTATTTTATTTTATTTTATTTTATTTTATTTTATTTTATTTTTTTTATTTTATTATTATTTTAATTTATTAGTTTATTTTATTTTATTTATTTTATTTTATTATTATTAATTTTATATTTTATTTATTTATTTATTTATTTTATTATTTTATTTTATTTTAATTTTATTTAATTTTATTATTTTATTTATTTTATTTATTAGTTTATTTTATTATTTTATTTTAATATTTATTTTATTAGTTTATTTTATATTTATTTTATTTTATTTATTTTATTATTTTACTTTATTTTATTTTTTGTCAATCACTTGCAAATTAATAGATATAAGCATAAACATGAGTAAGATTATAGGAAATAGGTATGAATAAATGGGGACAATAGGACAGGGACGGTAGGCACAACAGTACACTTATGCACACGCCCCTTACAGACCTCTTAGGAATGGGGTGAGGTCAATAGTGGATAGTTTGAGGTTAAAGGAGTCGGGGTTAGAGGATGTAACTACAGAGTCAGGTAATGCATTCCAGGCCTTGACCACTTGGTTGCTGAAGTCGTACTTTCTGCAGTTGAGTTTGGAGTAGTTTATATTGAGTTTGTATCTGTTGTGTGCTGTTGTATTGTTGCGGTTGAAGCTGAAGTAGTCATTGACTGTGGTAGGACATTGTAGCAGATAATTTTGTGCGCTACGCTTAAGTCCAACCGTAGGTGGAGTAGTTCAAGGTTGTCCAAGCCCAACATTTCAAGCCTGATGATGTAAAGCAGTGCCCCCCAACCATTTTTTGTACAACGGACCGGTACTGGCATCACAAAATGATCCACGGCCCGGTACTGGCATCAGCACGCACGACCAAGGCAAGGTGAGCCGAGCGACCGGCCAGCCAGCCATCCCCCGCTTCTCCCTGCCACCTTCAACTCCTCCTTTGTACCTTCTCGCGGTCGATGGGCTTTTCGGGCTCTTTCTTAATCTCCTCCTGAGTAATGCGAGACTCCACCGCCATCGGGACGGCTCTTCGTTCAAAACCGCCCCCCCTCTTCGACAAAACTAAGGCGTGAGGATTCCTTCAGCACCCAAACGCCACTTTCCAACAACCGACAACCGACAAGCTCACCCGGAAGCACTTTCTCAAGCACCTTCGAAACAAGATGGCGGCACCCAAGCAAAGTAGGCGGCTGTGGTAATATATTCATCATATTCTGCAAGTTCTTGTACAGCTTTGTAAGATCTGGGGGTATCACAAATGCTCCTCATGAGGGCAGTAGTGTCTTTATGATGGGTGATTTGATCCTGTTGGGGTCTGCAAAGCTTAGAGACCAGGAATGTGCGTGGGGGTTCACAGTACCTAGCCGAGCCATTCCCATGAGACCTTTGGTGCCTGGATATTCTCACGGGAACTTTATCACCTTCGCTGAGGCCTGGCTGAGATAATGCTGCTGAGGTAATTGTTTTGATTTTGTACTTGCATTTTTCTTAATAAATACTGCTACCCGAGTGCTCTCGGGGCTGGCAATTGCTCAGACGTTTCCCTGCGTCTCCCATTTTTCAATTGTCAGACCACCACAGCGGCCCGGTACAAAATGATCCACAGACCAGTACCGGTCCAGGGCCCGGTGGTTGGGGACCACTGATGTAAACGACAAAGCCCAGAAAAAATTTTTTAGTATTTATTTTGATTTGTCAATCGCTTACAAGATACAGGTATAAGAATAAACATAGTTTTGAATACATGAGATAGATACTTATAAGAAAAATAAAAAGAAACAATAGGACAGGAACGGTAGGCACGATTGGTGCGCTTATGCACGCCCCCTATAAGCCTCTTAGGAAGGGGGTGAGGTCAATAGTAGTAACTCGACACCCAGGTTAGAAGCGTTGTGTGAATGACCCCTGAGAACAGAAGTGGGTATTCAGCAGGTTCTGACCAGTTCCAGAGAACCGGTAGCAGAAATGTTGAGTAGTTCGGAGAACCGGCAAATCCCACCTCTGACTGGTGATTTTACAGTATCCTTCCCCTGCCACGTCCACCAAGCCACACCCACAGAACCGGCAGTAAAAAAAAATTGAATCCCACCACTGCCTGAGAAACCCTTGATCAAATGTCCCAGAAATTGGAGTCGCAGCTTTCACACCAGTGACCGGCGAGGCCCAAAGTCTTCAAAGAAATCCACTTGGGAGCTGCCCTCCCAAACTGCAAACGGAGAAAGAGAAACTGAGGCACAACAGAGCGTGCTCAGCCTTTTCCTTTCTCCCCACAGCCTGGAGACGGAGATGCCACCGCGAGTCTTGGCTGCAGCCACGCTGGTCAAAGGCCTCAGCTACAAGCACCTGGAGCTCTCGGCCCACCTGCTGGTGGCTGGATGGGACCCTCAGAATGGCGGGCAGGTACGTCCAGCAGGGGACTTGGGAGAAGAGGCTACTCGGTGAAGAAATATTGATCAATCAGAATAGAGCTGCAAGGGACCTTGGAGGTCTTCTAGTCCAACCCACTGCTCAAGCATGAGACTTTATACCCGTGATGGCGAACTTATGGCATGCATGCCAGAAGTAGCACGCAGAGCCATGGCTCCAGGCACACCAGCCATTGCCTGTTGCTCTTCTGGGTTCCCAAGCATGCCGGCCAGCCGGTCTTCGCGCACGCAGGAGCTCCAGAAACTGGAAGAGCACCTCCCAGTGCGTGCATATGTGCCAGCTACCTCGTCTTCCGGTTTCTAATGCACATGCATGCACAAAGACCGGCTGGCTGGCGCATGCATGCGCTTTAGAAGCTGAAAGACCAGGTGGCAGGAGTGGGATTTTACCAGTTTGTACCTATTTGCTAGAACCGGTTGTTAACATTCTAAGCAGTTCGGAGAACCGGTTGTTAGAAGAAATTACTGGCCTAATCCTGTAAGGAAGGCAGGAAGGAAACATTCTGGTGTTGCTTACAGAAACTGCCTCTCCATTAACCCTCATTACATTCTTGGCAGGACTAGACTTCCTGTCTCTGGAACTTATCTGGAGTTTTTTTTTCCCTCTCTTTTGTTGGTACTTTGCTTGTGTGGAGTGACCATTCAAAGTGACAATGGCCCTGAAAAAAGTGACTTATGACCATTTTTCACACTTACGACTGTTGAAGCATCCCCACAGTCATGAGAGGCCAGGTGAGGAGATGCGTGCCTCGATGTGAGTGATATTGAGTTGGCCACACCCAACCAATAACATGACCACCAAGCCACGTCCACCCAGTCACATGACCACCAAGCCACGCCTACCAACTAAGCCACGCCCACAGAGCCGGTTGTTAAAAAATTTGAATCCCACCCCTCCCAGGTGGCCTTTGCACATGTGCGGGCCGGGAGCTGCTCTCCCGGATTTTGGCGCTTGCGCGTTTTGGCACTTGGTTCCTCTTCAGCGTGCGCGCACTCCCATTTCAGCACTCGGTGCCATAAAGGTTAACCACCAACTGCCTTATACCGTTTCAGACAAGTGGCTGTCTGGTCTTTTCTTAAAAACCTCCAGTGATGGAGCACCTACAGCTTCTCAAGGCAAACTCTTCCTCGCGGTTAGGAAGTTTCTCTTAAGTTTCCCTCCATTGTTTCTTGTCCTGCCTTCTGGTGCTTTGGAAAATAAACTGACACACACACACACACACCCCTTGTTTGTGGCAGCCCCTCAAATACTGGAATACGGCTAACATATCACCTGTAGCCCAATGGGAAATATTGGGGGATTTCCCATCGTCTCATCGCTATGCCAGAAAGCTACACCCGTTGAATTTCTGCTCATTGTGCCATGTTCATATCTAAACAAAAAACAAAAAAACCCAAGCAGCCTTAGGATACAAAATCCTAAATTGCATTAACAGAGGGAGGAAGAAAATAAGCCAATGGGCAGTGCAGCAAAGGCAAAGAGGTCTGTTGAAAGTTAGGATCCCACTGTGAGCAGGATCCCAGGCTCAGTAGCAGTAACTGTGAGAGGGATTTTGGAGTCTTAGTGGACAACCAGCTAAATAAGAGCCAGCCGTGTGCAGCAGCAGGCAAAAAAGCTAATGCAATCCTAAATTGTATTAACAGAGGGATACAGTCAAGATCAAGTGATGTACTAATGCCACTCTATAAAGCCTTAGTAAGACCACACCTAGAGTGGTCTTTTAAAGCTCTTTATTTAGTCTGAGATCGGCTTGGCTCTCCCTCGGATTGGTGGCGGCTTATATTGAACTTGCCTTGCCAGCCGCAGCCAATGACAGACTTTTACAGTTGTTTCAGTTTTAAATCTGGCACAGCAGTAGGCTAGCCCCAGGTTTAAAACTGAAACAACTGTAAAAGTCTGACTCCCAGACGAACACAATATAGAAGCCTGATGATGGCAGATGAGATTCTGCCGAAACGTTGCTACAACTTTAAAAGCACAGATATAATGACGTGGGAAAATACCCGAACAAAGCTGAATACCATATATATATAGTTCCTGTTGACCAGAAGTTTTATCCAGCTATGTAATAAGGAAAGTCCCGCTCTTTCCCTCAGGAGTAATCTATAAGCAGAATAATATGTAGGGTGAATGCTTTCTAACCACCACAACAGTTGAATTTGCTGACTTTGCAACACAAAAGCAGGATTCACCCTCTCCTTCAATTCTGACAGGTGTACGTTACAATGGGAGGAATGTTGAACCGGCAGCCCGTTTCCATTGGAGGGTCTGGAAGCACTTTCATTCATGGCTACGTGGATGCGGCCTACAAATCCGGGATGAATTCTGACGACTGTCGTGAATTCACCAAAAACGGTATCTGTGCGGTTGGGTCCATTCTGGGTCGGTGAGCATGAGTGGAAACTGCCAGAATCCCCTTTTTTTCAAAAACAGGAGAAACCGTCCTAAACTCACAAACTGCAGCGGGTATCACGGTTAAGGGAATAGCAAAACAAAATAACAGAGTCGGAAGGGACCCTGGAGATCTTCTAGTCCAGCCCGTGTCAACCGTGGACCTCACCCGATTCCTAAGAGGTCCTTAAAGGGGGCGTGCATAAATGCACCAGCGTGCCTACGGTTCCTTTGTTTACTTCCTTCATGTTTATGTTTATACTGAAACCTGTTGTCTTGTACATAGAATAAAATAAATAACCTTATAAATAGATCCTATGCTCTTTCGGATAGGTGGCTGTACAGTCTTTTCTTAAAAACTTCCAGTGATGAAGCTCCCACAACGTCTGAAGGCAAGTTCTTCCACTGATCGATCAATAGATTCCACTGTTATAGTCACTGCACTATAAAAAAAGAGGTTGAGACTCTAGAAAAAGTACAGAGAAGAGCAACCAGGATGATTAGGGGACTGGAGACTAAAACATACGAAGAACGGTTATAGGAACTTGGCTTGGCTAATCTGGTGAAGAGAAGGACCAGGGGAGATAGGATAGCGATCTTCCAATATTTGAGGAGCTGCCCCAAAGAGGAAGGGGTTGAACTATTTTCTAAAACACCTGTAGGCCAGACAAAGAATAATGGATGGAAACTAAACAAGGAGAGAGATTCAACCTGGAAATACGGAGAAATATTCTGATAGTGAGAACAATCAACCAATGGAACAGCTTTGCCTTTGGAAGTTGTGGGAGCTTCATCACTGGAGGCTTTCAAGAAGAGTTTGGACTGCTACCTGTCAGAAATGGTGTAGGGTCTCCTGCTTGGGCAGGGGGTTGGACTAGATGACCTACAAGGGCCCTTCCAACTCTCTTAATCTGTAAATGATTGTGTGCCGTCGAGTCATTATCGACTCTTATCGACCACACAGAGATTCTCCAAGACAATCTGTCCCTATCCCATCCTAACGGCCCTATCCTAATGCTTTAACCCTCCCCACGAGGCCCCCCATGGCAAATCGGTCCTTCCCCCTTCCTTGAGGTTGTCCTCTTTCCGAGACAAAGCCGAGATTCCCGCCACGGCCGCTCATTGCATCTCTCCGCCTCCAGGGGTCGCTACTAAACTTCTCCACAGTTGGCGGGGAAATTCCCCGCTTGCTCTGTCAACCTCCGCCACCGAAGCCACCTAGCAACTGCTGACGCAAGGACATTCTCTTCAGCCATTGGCTGGGTGATCCCATACTGGGGGTTTGCCGTCCCTCCATCCCTCCTAACCCGGTGCCAACGCTCCCAGTGGAAGAAATGCGGGTTCAGACTTGGGGGGGGGGGGAATTCAGGATTAGAATAGAGCAGGAAGGGACCTTCGAGGTCTTCTAGTCCACCGCCCTGCTCAGGCAGGAAATCCCACACCATTTCAAACAGTAAACTTCTCAGTCCTGTTTAAAGAGTTCAAGGAAATTCCGCCCAGGATCCATACACACCTGTGCAGCAGGCTGACGGGACCCACAGAAGCCTCAGAGCAGAGAAAGCCATTAGGAGCTCTAAGGTGGCCTCCGTGAGTAACAAAAGAACAGGGTTGGAAGGGACCTTGGAGGCCTTCTAGTCCACCCCCCTGCTCAGGCAGGAAACCCTTATACCATTTCAGACAAAGGGTTGTCCAATCTCTTCTTAAAAATTCCAGTGTTGGAGCATTCACAACTTCTGGAGGGAAGTTGTTCCCTACTCTAATCTGGAGGAAGCGTTCCAATATCTAACGGTTTTCCACAAAGAAGAGAGAGTCAAGCTATTGTCCAAAGCACCTGAAGACAAAACAAGAGGCAACGGATGGAAACTAATCAAGTAGAAAAGCCGCGTAAGGAGAAATTTCCTGACAGTTAGAACAATTAATCAGTGGAACAACTTGCCTCCAGAACCCTCCAACACTGGAAGTTTTTAAGAAGAGATTGGATAATGATTTGTCTGAAGTGGTGCAGGGTTTCCTGCCTGAGGAGGGAGTTACACTAAAAGATCTCCAAGGTCCCTCCCAACTCTGTCTCTTCTCTTCTCTCCTACTTCTCTTCTATTCTACCTTTATTCTATTCTATTTATTCTGCCTTTATTCTATTCTATTCTACCTTTATTCTATTCTATTCTATTTCTATTCTATTCTATCCTATTCTACTCTATTCTACTTTTATTCTATTCTACTCTACTTCTATTCTATTCTACTCTATTCTACTTCTGTTCTACTCTACTCTACTTTTATTCTATTGTTCTACTTCTATTCTATTCTATACTACTCTATTCTACTTTTATTCTATTCTATTTTACTTCTATTCTACTTCTATTCTATTCTATACTACTCTGTTCTACTTTTATTCTATTCTATTTTACTTCTATTCTACTTCTTTTATATTCCACTTTTATTCTATTCTATTCTACTTCTATTCTACTTCTGTTCTATTCTATTCTATTCTATTCTATTCTATTCTATTCTATTCTATTCTATTCTATTCTATTCTACTTTTATTCTATTCTATTCTACCTTTATTCTATTCTATTCTATTCTATTCTATTCTATTCTACTTCTATTCTATTCTACTTCTATTCTATTCCACTATTCTATTCTACTTTTATTCTATTCTATTCTACTCTATTCTACTCTTATTCTGTTCTATTCTACTCTATTCTAATTCTATTCTATTCTACTCTACTTCTATTCTATTCTACTCTATTCTATTTCTGTTTTACTCTACTCTACTTTTATTCTATTCTAATCTAATCTTCCGTACCCTACCCTATCCTCATGCAAGCCCAAGAACCTTAGGACAAATGAAACTGACACGAACTGAGACTATGGCAGGATTCCAGCGTCCTCGTTTGAGAAGAACAAGAATCTGTTTGTTTTTCAGGTGAAGTCAGGCAGGTCCTTAGCTGACTGGAGAATGTTCCCTCCTTGGAAAAGCCAAGCTACTTTCTCTTGGATGCAATTGGTGTAGCTCTGACTCGACTCTTTATTTTGCTCCAATCAATTGTTTCCGGGCCTGATTTTAACTCTTTTCTTCCCTCCTCCAGCTATTGCCTTGGCGATGGTCCGCGATGGTTCCAGTGGGGGCATCATCTATCTCGTCACCATCACCAAAGACGGCGTCAAGGAAGAAGCTGTTATAGGGGATGAGATCCCCAAATTCTACGATGAATGAATTTACTTCTCGACCTTCTCCTTCTCTCTCCATTTTTTAAAATAGTAAAGGTTAAGTGGAAACCGTGTGTTGACTTCTTGGGTCAGCTTTGGAAGCTGTATTGAGATCCGATGTTCCCACGAGCCTGAGAAAGTAGGAGAGGGGAATCAATGGAGTATCTCTAAGTAGACAAAACAAAATTCTTTTGTTCGTTCAAGATCATTCAGTATAGAGTAAGAATCTTACTTTAGTGAAGCGGGGTGGAAAATTACCAGACACATTAGGATGGATCATGATTGGGCCATGTGATTTGATACGATGACAGCCAAGGGGGGGATGGGTTTTTTTAGTTTTGAATACGGCAAGGAAGCCCAAAAACTTTCAGACTGGGGATTCCACAGATGTGCCAGTTTCTATCCAAATAAAGATATCTTTGAGATATGTCGCTCTTGGCGTTATTGATTGGAATGGAAGTTTGCTGGAACTCTGACATCTTGGGTGTTCATGGATTGACACGCACACAACAGAATAACAGTGTTGGGAGGGACTGCTTGGGTAGGAAGCCCTATACCCCATCAGAGAAATGATTGTCCAATTCCTTCTTTAAAACTTCCAGTGTTGGAGCATTCACACCTTCCGGAGGCAAGTTGTTTCACTGATTCATTGTTCTCACTGTCTGAAAATTTCTCCTCCGTTCTAGTTTCCTTCTCTCCTTGATTCGTTTCCACCCATTGCTTCTTGTGAGTTCTGGCTCTCTCTTTCTGCAAACCATTAGGCCTTGGTTGAGTTCCATCTCTGCAGGGTCTGAATGTTCTCATTCCTTTCTTGGCTAGTCTAGCGAAGAGAAGGACCAGGGGAGACAGGATAGCGGTCTTCCAATATTTAGGGGCTGCCACAAGGAGGAAGGGGGTCAAGCTATTTTCTCAAGCGCCTGTAGGCCAGTCAAGGAATAATGGATGGAAACTGAACAAGGAGAAATTCAACCTGGAAACAAGGAGAAACTTTCTGACAATGAGAACTGTCAGTTGATTAACCAGTGGAACAGAAGTTTCCCTCGGAAGTTGTGGGAGCGCCATCACTTGAGACTTTCAAGAAGAGATTGGACTGCTATTTGTCAGAAATGGTGTAGGGTCTCTCGCCTGGGCGGGGTGTGTGTGGACTAGATGACCTACAAGGTCCCTTCCAATTCTGATTATCTGTTAAATCTACCCTTTCCTCTCACAACAATCCTCTAAGGTAGGCCAGCCAGTCGACAGCAGCTGAAGCCTTTCCACAGACAAAAAAAGGTAAGGAGGAGTTTACCTGGATTGTTCCTCCAGGACAGGCCCCAATTCTTAACCTCCTCAATTGTGGTGCGTTGGGGAACCCCAGAGGGCATATCCTATGGTGTAGAGCAGGGATCTTCAAACTTGACAGTTTGAAGACTTGTGGACTTCAACTCCCAGAATTCCTCCTCAGGTCATGTTATCTCAGGAATTCTGGGAGATGAAGTGCACAAGACTTCAACTTGCCAAGTTGGAAGACCCTTGCTCTGGAGCCTCCCAACAGCCATAGCCCATGGATCTCCTCTCTCTTCCACCACCCAAGAAGGACTCTCCAAGTCGGCCCTGGAAATCCCAGAGGTATATTCTACCAGCTGCATTGATTAACAGATAACAGATAATCAGAGTTGGAAGGGATCTTGTAGGTCATCTAGCCCAACCCCCCGCCCAAGCGGGAGACCCTACACCATTTCTGACAGATGGCAGTCCAATCTCTCCTTGAAAGTCTCAAGTGATGGCAGCTCCCACAACTTCCGAGGGCAACTTCTGTTCCATGGGTTGATCGTTTGTCACTGTCAGAAAGTTTCTCCTTATTTCCAGGTTGAATTTCTCCTTGTTGAGTTCCCATCCATTATTCCTTGTCTGGCCTACAGGCGCTTTAGAAAACCAGCACCCACCCCTCTCCTAGAAGAATGAACTATTCTAGGAAATATTAAAAAGGCAGAATATCGTATTTCCCTTGGATGAGAAAAGGGGAAACATCTCTTTAAAGAGATGTCCCCCCTTCAGCACCAGGGTGATGGGATCAGGGCATGAGAGCATTAGCCCTTACCCATCTCACCCCATGGCACCTGGGAAGGTTGCATCACCAAGTTACCCCTGCATGGCCCCATGGGAGTCTGACAACAGGACACATTTCTTGCGCACAGGAACAGGAAGCAGGTTCAAAACCCAGAAAGGTCATAAATCCCAGGGACTCTCAGCATCTCTTCCCTTTTCGCTCAGGAGCTCCAAGGCAGGTGGTCCTGTCCACCATTAAAACCATCCTTCCAAGCAGCCTCCATGAATCCAGTGTCTTTTTCCCCACTTGGAACTGAACCCGGAAGGATAGTTCTTCCAACAACAGGAAGGAGCAAGTCTGCTTAAGACAAAGAAACGAAAACAAGAGAAAATGTCTGATCAGAATTCATATTCCTCACTCTCATGTCCATTCCATCCGTACCTAGGTCCTATCTCCACATATGACCCTTCCTCTAATTCCCGGGGCCTCCTCTGGACATACCCTTCCATCATCTGATCCTTCAAAAGGCACATTTTTTCACATGTGGTGGACTTGCAATGCTGCAAAAAAATATTGGGAGACTGATTCAGACGTGGGTGGAACAAATGGCGGGAGAGTGCAGTTCATTGACCAGATTTTTCTTCTTCTAGGAATAATATCAGAAAGATATAGGAAGGATTTAATGTATCTAATAACGTATCATGCATTGACGGCGGCTAGAATAATATATGCAAAATACTGAAAAAATTAAAACGTACTTCCAGAAACAGAGATAATAAGAAAAATTATGGCATGTGCAGAATCAGATAGGTTAACTCTAGAATTAAAAAAAAACAAAGGAGAATCTAAATACCATGAAACGTGGAATAAATTTTATCAATGGTTACATAGAAGAAGGCAAGGTCGGAACATAAGTAGCTATGAGGATTAGAATAATCAGTAAATAATATATCAAAGAGGGAGATTATAAATGATGAAGTAAAATGTATATATGGATAACAATTGTAATGCCAGATCAGCAGCACCGTGTTGTATTCTTATAATTAAAATAAAATAATAAATTAAGCAGCCATCTAAATTTATTCCTGTTTTCCCACCTCCCCCAAATGGCCAGCTGCTATCTGCTGTGCGGGCTCTGCAAGGGACTCATGCCCAGCCAGGCCTGCCTTAACACCTGGGCCTGATGGGCCCTTGCCTTGGGCCTCACGAGCATCGAGGCCCCATACTAATCTATGTATGGTAAACCCTTCAAGGCACCTTGGATAAATCAGAGGCCTCCAAACTTGGCCACTTTAAGACGTGTGGACTTCGACTCCCAGAATTCCTGAGCTAACATGACTGGAGGAGGAATTCTGGGAGTTGAAGTCCACATTGTCTTAAAGTGGCCAAGTTTGGGGTGCTCTGATATAAATAGAGCAACTGTGGGCCTTACTGAGTATTATTGGGTTTTTCCAGCCTCGTGTACTGTTCAAATGCTTATCCTGTTGATTAGGTTGTTGCCGCACAGCATGTTTTTAATGCTTCAACCCCGATTTTGTGGGAGGCGCCAATAAAATAAATATATGTTTAATTGTATCCACAGTGTACTTTTTTATGAGTACTTGTCTAGGGGCCCCAGGACACTGCTTTGTTTAAGACGGCCCCTCCTAGGCCCAGAGGAACCCCCCCCACTCCTCTTTTCCGAGCCCCCCAATTCTGTCCCTCAGTTCCCCCAAGAGGCGGAAGTGCCTGGAAGGGGATTTCCTGATGGCACTTTCGCTTTCCTTTCCCTCCTCTCTCTCTCTCCTGGACGTCTGCCTAGCAACAGTGACGACACGGGAATACTTTTTTTCTACTGGTTGAGCCTGGCTAATCGCGGCCTTTCTCTGGGTTGTTGCGCAGTTGCTCAGGCGGGGCGCGTCTTTCTCTGCCTGCGCCTGTCCAGGAGTTCCGGGGCTGCTTGAGGGTCGCGGCCAGGATGGCTCTGCGCTCGGCGCCCCTCGGGCTCCTGGTGCTGCTGGCGGTCGCCCTACGGGAGAGCTGCGTTGGTGAGTCCCTTTGGGGCCTTCGGGAGTTCCGCCCCCTTTTTCCTTCCAGGGACTCTTTCTCTCTCCGCCCCCCCAAAGTTTATTCCCAGAAATAGAGTCCCTGATTCGCTCCTCTTTCCAGCCCGCTCCCCTCCCCCCCCCGTGGCCCCTGTTTGGTTAGGTCCCAAAACGTTGGGGGGACCCTGCTGCCTCCCCCCTAACCCCAGGAGAGCCCCCCGGGGAACAGGCCAAGGGTGGCCCCTCCAGGTGTCCGTCAAGTCTACCTGGGCGCCCCCAAGCTCTGTTCTTTCCCTCCCCCGAAGTGGCGATTGTCGGAAAGCGGCGTTTGCAGAGGATCCGGGCAGTTCCCGAACTTCCTGGCTGCCTTCAGCACAACAACTCCTGTCTGGCTCTTCCTTCCTACTTTGGGCCAGATTTGGTGGCTCTTTCTGGCTTCTGGTGCTGGGAGGATCGGGCTCGTTTTCGACTCGCTTCCGTGTATTTCAAGACATGGAGGCTGTAACCTCACCTGGACTCTCTTAACTCTCCCCCTCTGGGTCCCTTCCAGGCGCCTCCTCCCACTCCCTGAAGTATTTCCTCACCGCCATCTCAGACCCCAGTCAGGGGCTGCCCCAGTTTGTCGCTGTGGGGTACATGGACGGTCAGGCCTTTGTTCACTACGACAGCCACAGCCGGAGGATGAAGCCTCGAGTCTCCTGGATGGAGAAAGTGGAGAAAGATGACCCCCAATACAGGGACAGAAACACCCGGAATTTTCGTGGCGCTGAGGAGCAGTTCAGAGGAAACCTGGAGACTCTGAGGAATCGCTACAATCAGAGCGAAGGTGAGTGATGGGTCTGGTGGCTCCTCCGGCCCCATATTCCCCTCCCCCAGGAACAGGGTAGAAGAGAAAGAGGTTCCCCCCAAAGGAAAGGCTGCTGCCATGCTTTTTAAAAAAATTTTAAAAATATGTTTCTTCTTTCTTTTACACTAATGAATGCAAGTTTATCCTTGGCCCATAACAAAAATTTCTCTGTGCATTTTATGGCTACTCAAACTAAACTCCGGTGCCTTTTCTGATCCCAGGAAGCCAAAGAAATTTGCCTACTGCCCTTTTCCTGGTGAGGATCAGGGGCTCCATCCAGCTTCAGAGACCCAGGCCAAGGATGAAGTGGGGCAATTGGAGAGGCCTTCTTTCCCTTGAACATTAGGGGAGAAATGGGGCTGTCAGGTTTCCCTTTTTGGACAATTTGGGGGCGGGGGGGGGGGAATATTCAGACACCAAAACTTTTAAGAGACTAACAGGTATTTTCGGAGGCGAAATCCTCTTAAACCTCTTGGCCTTTTTCCTTAGGGAGGGCAGAATCTTTCAATTCCTTGCCATCCCCCTTTCCTTGGGAAACACAGAGAAATTGGGGAATGCCCCCCCCAGTTAGCTTCCCTCCGGAGAGGAGGAGGATATGGGGATTGGATCTGCTATAATTTTTGGGATGGGGAACTAGAACCCCCGTCTTAGGTTTGTGAGAATGCAAAAATCTCAGTGGAAAGTATGATCAGGCTACCACGAGGGAAATGATCGGGGGGAAAGGAGTGACGGGGGTTACCTGAGGAAAATAAATTTTCTTGGGGGGCTTTCAACAGTGTTTCAGCTCTCCTCTTTCCCTCACACACACACACACACACTGCCCACCATCCAGCCTTTGGCTCCTCATTGAACCTCCACATGGCGGATTTGGGGCTCTGAGGATGCAAAGCAAGGATGGAGCTGCTTGTTCTCCTTTTGCCCAGACGGAGCCTTTGGGGGAAAGGAGTAGAAGATGGAGGGGGACATGGGTGAGCGGCTGCGTCTGGAGACCGACAAGGTGCAACTTGGAGGCCGGATGGAGGATCTCAAGGCTTATCTAGAGCAGGGGTCCCCTAACTTGACAACTTGAAGACTTGTGGACTTGAACTCAAAGCAAAGCTGGTTGAGGAATTCTGGGAGTTGAAGTCCACAGCTCTTAACGTTTGATCTAAGGGGGAACTGAATAGCTTCGTAGGGGAAAATGTATTTCTTTCATTTTCCAACCATTATTTATCCTTTTTCTCACTCCGTTCCTCCGGTCTCAGTATCCCAGCAGGGGAGAGGGGCTCTGTCTCTCCTGGGGACTCCCCAAACCATCTTCCTGTCCCTATTTCAGGCTTTCACACAATACAGATGTTGTCTGGCTGTGAACTCTGCACAGACGGGAAGACCAAGGAAGGGTTTGAGATGCACGGATACGATGGGAGGACCTTCCTCACCTTCGACACGGAGACCCGCACCTGGGTGGCTCTCGACCTCCAGGCCCAGATCACCAAGAGGAAATGGGATGCTGATCAAGGATTTAATCAGAGAAAGAAAGCCTACCTGGAGGAAATCTGCATTGAGTGGCTGGGGAAGTACCTGTCCTACGAGAAAGAGATGCTGCAGAGGACAGGTGAGCATCTGGATCCAGGCTGGACTTTCCTCCTTGATGGCCGGATTTCTCTGACACATTCAGCCCCTTTGGGTCCCTTGTCTGGAGCCTGTTTGCCCTGGTGGGAATCCTTCTCCTCCCCTTCCAGCCCCTCTTGCAGGATGCTGGAAGTTTGGTTTGGCTCTTATTGTCAGGCAGCCATTAACATGAAATACACTTCCCCACCCCCTGCAAGCCATAGTTGTGGCTGGCCAGGATCAAGTGTCTGTGTGGATCAGCAGCAAATCTTCGGGTTAAAAATAAGTGGTGGGAGACTTTCCTGCCCCTTCATTTTTTTGATCCCCCTTCCAGGCTCTGGAGGGGCTCAGAGTTAATTCTAAGGGTGCCATTTCTGCAGAGCCCCCAGAGGTGACGGTGAACAGCAGGACTGAGGCCGATGATGGGATGGAGACGCACGTCTGCCGCCTGGATGGCTTCTACCCCAGGGAGATCGATGCCTCCTGGAGGAGGGACGGGGAGGTCTGGCTGGAGGAGACCTTCCATGGGTTTCTGGTCCCCAACGCGGATGGGACCTACCACTACTGGCTCAGCATCCGGATCGACCCCAAAGAGAGGGGCCGCTATCGGTGCCACGTGGAGCACGACGGCCTGCCGGAGCCTCTGGACCTGGCCCTGGAAGGTGAGAGGCTGCAGGGAGGGGAAGGCTGGGCTCTTTGGCAGGCTGGGAGGTGGTGGGAGTGGAATCTGGCCCCAGATGTGTCCAGGTGTGAGCATACCTTTTAATCCACTGGTTTCTCCCGTGTTTGATGTTGGTGAAGCTGCAGGCACCAGACCGTAGAACTGGCTTCAGGGGATGTAAAGGAAACTATAGAATCCCATCACAAGACTTGGGCGATCCTGGTGAAATGCCCTCAGATCCTCTCTTAGCCTCTGCTCCTCCGCAGTTTCCTGCCTCCACCGTTTATGAAGTGGTTGTTTTGTTTCCCCAGTGTGCAGATCTGCACATGTCTCACTGCATAATGCTGCACATACCACGTTGCTCATTTTGTCTCTGGGTGTTTTATCCTTGGGGTGGACAAGCTTGTGCCTCGACTATAAATCCTTCCATTTCCCCACCATCCAGTCAGAGCTGAAGGAGTTTCTTGGATGAGAAGTGAAAAGTCTTCAAAAGAAAAAAAAAAAAAGTCCAGTGTCCTCTTGGAAAAAGCACCTTTGGGTCACGATCTCAGACTTTGTAGCCCCGAGGCCTTCATCTCGCAATTTGACTCTTGATTCCCCTTCTATATATCTTTAAGCCAAGGGTCTTCAAACTTGGCAAGTTCAAGACTTGTGGACTTCAACTCCCAGAATTCCTGGGCTGACACGACTGGAGGAGGAATTCTGGGAGTGGAAGTCCACACGTCTTAAAGCTGAAGATCCCTACTTTAAGCATCTGGAGGTCCTTCAAGTGTCTGAAACAGGATATTTCAGGGCAAGTGGGGTCCTTGGGTAGAAGAGGAAGATTTTAAATTCTTCTTGCATCAGAACTCATGACTTGGGACCATTGTTTGGGCTTCTCCTTCAATGATCTCCGCTTTCTCCCAATTCAGAACCAACCAATTCAAAACTCTACATGGAGTTCATCGTCGGCTGCGTTATGGGTGGTTTTGTCCTGGTCTTGGTGGTTTTTGTTGTCTTGGCCTCTAAGAAACCGAGGATCATGGAGTTCTTCAGTAAGTGTGGGGTTTTTGGGGGGGGTGGGGTGGGAGGAGTGTGTGATGGAAGGAGGATGGGGAGATTTCTCCCAAGTGTCTCCCTTTGTGGAGCTTCTTCTGGGCTTCTTTCTGTCCTGTTTTTCCAGCCCTCCTGGAGAGCATGTGTTGTCTCAGCTTCTCGCTGGGACTCCAGTTTAGACTCAGACTGAGTCTGAGGTTGGGACGCTCCCGTCTTCTCCTCAGTTGAAAAGAGGCACCCCAGTTCCCTTCCTCTCAAAGGCCTTGATCAAAGAGCAGCAGAGAAGGATTTCCATGAAAATCTTCCTCCCCTCCCAGCTGCTACTGCGGCTGCTGCTTCCCCCAATTCCCTTCCATCCATTTTGGAGGCAGCAGGTCTCTCTTGGGGCAAATCAGGAGATCCCTTTGTAGTTTGAAGATCTTTATAAATGGGACAAGGGGTCTGTGAAGCATCTCCTGGGGTTCTTCCTCCTATGGGAGGACTGTTTGGATGATCTCTGGTAGATTCTTTTGACCTTTCACTGATTTTTTATCCTTGCAGAGAAACATCAAGACTACTACAAAGCAGCACCAAGTGAGTAATTTTTCCTCTTTGCACGTAATCTCTAACTTAGAGCAGGGACCAAAGGCACCATCACTTGAGGTGTATATGTGTGTGTGTATGTTTGCATGTGCTATCTTCCTCTTCATGCTAAGAACCAGGCTGGGGAAGATGGGCCCCCTTTTCATTACAGCCAGGCTGTTCTTGGAAGTGGAGTCCTCCAGCAGAGACTTCTGGGACAAGGAACCTTCAAGAAGATGAGAAGACGCGGCTGGTGGAAGGTCCCTCTGACTGAGGACATGCTCTGTTTCCCAAGGAGGCAGAAAGGAAAGGCTTGGCCAAATGGGACTCAGAAGCTCCATAAAATCAGGGGTCCAAACGGGGCATTTTGAGAGAAAAGGAGCTTTGGGGGATGCCAGCTGGATCTCCTCTTGGTCTCCCATCACAAGGCTCTCTAAGTACGAAGTGGTTACAAAAAGCAACCTTGGATCCATCTGTATCTTGTTAGTCCAGCTCTGACCTCTGGCTTTGTGTGATACACATTTGAAATTTAAGAATTGTTTCCGATGCCTTTTAGCCAAAGCACTTTGGTTCAAACTCTCTCCGTGTATTGATGGGTCTTTGATTGTGTGTGTGTGAGAGAGAGGGAGGGAGGGAGGGAGCTGGAGTCAGAAAGAGCTGAGCTTCTCCCCCTATAAGCCAAGAGAGCAACTTTCTCCCCCTCTTTTTCTTTCCTTCTTTTCCAGCAAGTGACAAAGGATCCAACAGTTCAGCCCAGGGTAAGTCAGACGGAGCTGCTGCTGCTGCTGCCGCATGAGCCATTCTGTCCCTTTGGAAGGTTCTGGGTGGACAAGGGGATGAAAAGAGGAGAGACCCCCCACTTTTAAAAATATTTAGTCTTCTTTTTCTTTGATTTTTAACGTTAACCTACCCATTTCTACACATTCCAGTTCTTTGTTGATTATATTCTCGTCTGGGGGGGTTTCTTCATTTTTCCAGTATTGTGCGTATACAATCCTGGCTGCTTTTAAAATATGTCAAATTAGATATGTATTACCTTTATTATAATTTCCTGGTAGCATGCCCAACAGGAATATCTCAGGTTTGAAGTCTTATGTGTTGTTCTATCATAGCTTCGAAGTTTATTCCAATATTTTTTTTGCTTTGGGACACGTCCACCACATGTGAACCTGATATTTGGTTACATTTCCAACATTTAACAGATTTGTCTTTGTACATATTTGCTATTCTTGCAGGTGAAAAGTGCCACCTATTAAACATTTTATAGAGATTTTCTTTATACGCTGTTGAGAGTGTAAACCCGTAGTTTGTAGAACCCATAATTTCTGCCATTTGTCGAATTCTATCGTATAGCCAAAATTCTTAGCCCAAGTTGTCCGAGTTTATTTTACTTGTTCTTCCTCCAATTTAACAGTTAATAAATAATTATATATCCTCCTAATTAATTTTTCATTTGTTCCCATTAGAATCTGGTCTAGCTCATTTGGTTCTTTATAAAACCCAGAGGCCTTCTTATCTTTTTCCTATCTCGGTTGTATCTGTAATTGTGGCCACTATGATAGGTCAATCCCTAATCTCTCTAGTTCTTGTTTAGTTTTTAGTTCTCCCCTTTCATTTAGTATGTCCTTGTATCTTATAATTTTTTCCATGTTCATAACATTTGGATGTACCAACGCCTCAGGGATGGGATCCGACCGGTAGGACTACTGGTTCTGTCGCTCTGCGTCGTGTGCGCATGCATGAGTTGCGTGAGAGGCGTGAGTGGAATTTATGACCCGCTGAGCTGCCCGGATAACTGAGCAGCACTGCGTGTGAGTGCGCAGTGGTTGAAAATCATTTTTTTCCTGCTTTTTCAACCACAGCTGTGTTGCGCAAAGCAGCTGCGGTTGAAAACGCAGGAAATAAAGGTCAGGTAAGAGCCTGGCTGGGCGGGTGGCCAAAACAGCAGCAGACATAGAATCGGTTCTATGTATGCTCTCTGTTTGCTGCTTTTCATAGCAACCAGTTCTATAGAAGTGGACAGAACCAGTAGAATCCCACCCCTGCAACGCCTCCATTGTAGATAACCAAACTGGTATTTTCAAATAATGTTGCTCTTAAATTTTAGTCTGTACTAACAGTAACGCATTCCTAATGTAGTCCCTCTGCAAATATGTCTCTCCCCCTTCTTGTACCATCCCAATTGCAGATCACGACCCTCCAGTGTTAGTAATCTTGTATTCCTCAAATTAATCCACCCTTTCACCCACGTAAGTGCCGATGCTTGGTAGTATAGCACCCAATTTGGAAGACCAAAACCCACCTCTACTTTTAACATCTTGTAGCATTTTTAATTTTATTCTCGCTTTTTTAACTTGCCATACAGATTTTAATATCTTATTTAATGCTTCAAAAAATGTCCCCCCCAGTTCTTATTTCAGGAAGTGACACGGACTCCAACCGTTCAGACCAGGGTAAGTTGGAGGGAACTGCTGCTGCTGCTGCTGCATGAGCCATTCTGTCCGTTTGCATGACTTTGAGTGAACGAGGGGATGAAAAGAAGAGAGCCTTTTAAAGTCCCTCCTGATTCATCCTCCCTGTGATCTCTCTGTATCTGATTCTGGTGGAGTAATTCGCATAATTGCGCCCACTTTGGCTTAGTGGTGAGGGCACCAGGGGAGACCGGGAGTTCTAGTCCCGCCTTAGGCATGAAAGTCAGCCGGGTGTCACAAAATTTACTCTACTTGCACTGATTTGTTCTGCAGAGGAGGAGGGAAAAGTCCCCCTGTTGGAAATAAGAGAAAAACTTTCTGACAGGGAGAACAATTAACCAATGGAACAGGGGTTGTGGGAGCTTCATCACTTGAGACTTTTGAGAGGAGATTCGACTCCCATCTTGTCAGAAATGGTGTAGGGCAGTGATGGTTGACCTTTTCGTTGTTGCGTGCCGAAAGTGCGCGGGAGGGCGTGTGCACACGTGCCTGCACCCATAATGCAATGCACGTGCAACCCCCTCCCCTGCACATGCACGTGCCCCGCACATGCGCCTCAGATACCCGACAGTCAGCTCCTCCTCACAGGACAAGAGATTCATTCATTCTGTGTCTTTTTCTCCAATCCAGGGAGCAACCAGGCCGCTTAGCAGCCCCATTGCAGGTGAGTGGACTGGGGGGGGGGGCACATGGGGTGAGAGGGAGGGAGGGGGGGAGGGCTTTGGGGTCCAAGGACCAAGGGAGGGTGAGGAGACTTTGAAAATCCCTCTTCTCTCTCCTGTTCATCCCAAACACTGGAAGGGAAGGGATTTCGGGGGGAGGGCTCGGGGGAGGGGTCCTCCTGCCCCCAGACTCTGATCCTGTGGCGCCTCTCAGGCTCCGCCTGTCTTGGTCCCACTAACCCTTGGGTGCTTCTTCCCTCCTCTTTGCAGTGGAGACTCCCAGCCTAAAGAGAGAGGAAGGAAGAGGGACCAGCCTTCTCCTGAATTAGGCCAGGCTCTTCAGGCCTTTCCTGCATGCGGGAACCAGGGTAGATTTTGGGTCTTTCATCACTGCTTTTATCGCTGAATCGGTAAACCTTTTCTATCATGACTGAGGAGCAGAGGAGAAAAGGATGTATTATGTGTTAAGATTTCAAATAGGGTTTCGTAGATAATAGTTTATAATAGGTAGGTTGCATAACATCCTTAATGGGCTTTTCCTGATTAATCTTAGTGGATAGAGATTAGAGGATAAAGATTAGAGGTTTTAGAGACGGGTTTAGAGAGAATGGGGTGAGGAATAGGATGAAGAGTTCATTGGTTTTACTTTAAGAAAGATTGATAGGTTGTTAATTTTCATTATATTTGTTGAGGATAAAGGTAGAGGTTTCTTTTTCTTGTATATCTGTTTAATGTCATCTTTGATGAAACTGTTACTAAAAGAAGAAATGTGCATTCTGAGATTTTTGTCACTAAAATAGTTAATGCATTCTTAATTGATTATTGCACGGTTATTTGACCATATATTTGATAACACAAAGTTTGACAAATAATGAATATACTGAGTATATTATTTGACACTGATTTTTATATAATTGCCATTTATGAAATTAGAAAAATGGAACATGAGATCAATTGCAGAGTCAGGTTGCTACGTCCTTAACAATGGTACATATATTATAAAGTTTGTCAAAATTGTTTGCTGAAAATAAATGGTTTTGCTTTCTTCTTACCTGACCGTTTCTGCCTCTTAGTGGAAGTTGGAAATAACAAAGATTTTCCCCTCCTTGTTGATCAGGGACCCCAATTTCGCTCTGAGTGATAGGAAGGGGAGGAATCGAGGGGGGAACTGGAGGGGCTCCTGTTTCCTCCTTTGGGGAGGAGGCGGCCATTTTGTTCCTGTCTCCAGAGGTTTCTCTGGCATCACCGGCTGATCACTTGCAAAATGGCTACTTGGCCTTGGCTTGGGGGTGGCAGGAACAGAGGCTGCTTTCCCCTCAAATCCTCCTTTGCCTCAGGTTGCTGTCCAAGTGGCTGGTCTTTGAGCCTCACCCAGAGGCCCTTCGGGAGAGAGTTCAGTGACCGGCTAGAGCCTTCCTGGTCCCCTTGCAGAAGGGCGGCTTCTCCTGTTCCTCCCAGATCCTCTCTGGGGTCTTCAGGTGCCCAATATGGCCCAAGAGTGGGGAGATCCCTGATTTATGAGAGAGATGCCTCCCATATTATAGTGCATGCTTTGGGGACATGGAGGAGTGAAAAGGAGGGGGGGGGTCTGTCCTCCCCCTCCCTCTGGATTAGCCGTCTTTGAAAGCTTAAAAAGGAAACTTGAAAGCATTTTGCAAGAATTCAATGCATATTTCAGCCTCTTCTACAGATTCAAAACTTTTAGAAATTTATTAATTAGAATCTAGGACCATCCAGCTCAGATAAAGTGGCTCTGGTCAGCCAACACAATAAAAATATCAATAGAAGAACAAAAGACATTAAATATAACGCACAAAAGAAAAATGAGCACCAAGGATGAGCCAATCAGCCACAAATTCATTCAATTTAGTCTACAGGGAGTCCTTGATTTACAACCATTCATTTAGTGACCGTTCCAAGTTACAACGGGATTGAAAAAAGTGGTTTATGACCGTTTTTCCCACTCGTGCCATTACAGCATTCCTGTGGTCACGTGACCAAAATTTGGACGCTTGTCAAGTGGTTCATATTTATGATGGTGGCCGTGTCCTGGAGTCACGTGATCCCCTCCTGTGTCCTTTTGACAAGCAAAGTCAATGGGGAAGACAGCTTCCCTTAACAACAGTGTTACTAACTTAACAATTTTAGTGATTCACTCAGCAACCGTGGCAAAAAAAGTCGTAAAATGGGGCAACTTCACTTGACAAATGTTTCACTTAACAACAGAAGTGTTGGGCTTAATTCTGGTCATAAGTCGAGGACCACCTGTAGTGGTTAAGGCACCAAGATCATAAGTGTGAAAAACGGTCAGTCCCTTTTTTCGGTGCCGTTGTAACTAAACGGTCACTAAATGAACGGCTGTAAGTCGAAGAATACTTGTATGAACTGAGAGCAAACATGACTCCTTACCAACCATGATGATGTTACCTAGTTGGGTAATGAAACGCCTGCAAGAGGAAACAAGCCAGCTCCCAAGGAGCCCTCATGTCAACGCTGAGCTACAATATAATATGGATATAAATGGAGAGCAAACCCCACTCTTTACCAGCACTGATGATGTTACCAAGTTGGGTAATAAAACGTCTGCAAGGCGATGTTCCTCCAGGACAGCCCCCCCAATTCACAACCTCCGCAATTGTGGTGCATTGGGGAACCCCAGAAGGCATACCGTATGCTGTAGAGTCTTGCAACAGCCGTGGCCCTGACTAGATCTCCTTTCTTTTCCACCACCCAAGAAGGACTCTCCAAGTTGGGTTGGGAAATCCCAGAGATACGTTCTACCAGCTGCATTGGTTAACAGATAATCAGAGTTGGAAGGGAAGGTCATCTAGTCCAACCCCCTGCCAAAGCAGGAGACCCTACACCATTTCTGACAGATGGGAGTCCAATCTCTCCTTGAAAGTCTCAAGTGATGGTGCTCCCACAACTTTCGAGGGAAACTTCTGTTCCATGGGATGATTGTTCCTCCTTATTTCCAGTTTGAATCTCTCCTTGTTCAGCTTCCATCCATTATTCCTTGTCTGGCCTACAGGTGCTTTAGAAAATAGATTGAATCCTTCCTCCTCTCTGTGGCAGCCCCTCAGATATTGGAAGACTGCTATAATGTCTCCCCTGGTCCTTCTCTCCACTAGACCAGCCAGGCCCAGTTCCTGTAACCGTTCTTCGTATACCTTAGTCTCCAGTCGCCTAATCATCCTGGTTGTTCTTCTCTGCACTTTTTCCAGAGTTTCAATATCTTTTTTATAGTGTGGTGACCCAAACTGGTGGCAGAGAAGACAACTTCTTGGGAGGAGAAGACTGGCCCCAAGCTTTTTTGGTCTCCAGAAGAACTCTCTCAAACCATCTGTCTTCCCTGTCCAAAATGTGAACGTTATTGTCCACAAAACAGCATCCTTTTTCTATAAACACACTGTCCCCTCTCGTCATACGTCCCTTTGAAGATGAGCACATCGAAACATCTGGGACAAAGTTCTAACCCAACCTTGCTTCCTTCAGAAACTCCCGAAACTGGAGGAGCAGCCCCAAAAAGTTCTGAAACCTCAGAAATGAAAAGCAGCCTTGAAAGAGAATGGGACACACACACACACACACACCGCTAGATCCCATGTGAGAGACCAGAAAATCTTGGGCTGGCCTTCTCCCCACTGATGCTCCGTAAGAAGTTGTCTTCTCCGGCAACACAATGCAGCTGACAGAACATCCCTCTGGGATTTCCCAGCACAGCTAAATGTCAGAAGGCCACCGAAGTTGATTACATGACCTCAGGACACAGCAATCATCATACATACTAAATTTGCAGATGATACAACAGTGGTGGGACTCATCTCTGAGGGGGATGAGTCTGTTGGATGAATCTGCCTACCGAGATGAGGTGGACCGGTTGCTTTCGTGGTGTGGAGACAATAACTTGGTCCTCAACTCCAATAAGACCAAGGAGCTTATGGTGCACTAGAGAAGGAGCTGATCAGACATCCAGCCCTTGCTTATCAATGGAGACCGAGTGGTGCAAGTGGCCAGTTTTAAGTTTCTAGGTGTTACCCTAAAAGAGGACCTGACCTGGGGTGCTCACATTGCAGCCCTGGTCAAAAGGGCCCAGCAGAGATTGTTCTACCTGGGACTTCTCAGAAAACAACAACTGAATGAAAAACTGCTTGGGACCTTCTATTGCTGCACCATAGAGAGTATCTTTAACTTACTGCGCCTACTCATGGTTTGCACAGGGGCAGATAGGAAAGCACTCCAGAGGGTTCATGTCATTGCCCAGAGGATCATGGGTTGCCCTCTCCCCTCTTTGGAAGAGCTTTATAGCTCCCGCTCTCCTTCAGAAAATTCAAAACATTCTCAAAGGTCCATCTCATCCTGGGCACCCCCTTTTTTTTGGAACTGTAACCCTCTGGCAGACGGTACAGCAGGCATCTCCAAAGTCCAGCCCGGGGGCCAATTGCAGCCCGTTTTCAAATATCGAGTGGCCTGCAGCTTCTTCTCCCCGCCGACTCAGCCTGTCACATTTCCCCGCTGGCCGGCGTTTTTCCCTTCACCGCACAACGGTTCCCCTGAATGGTCGGCCCACACATATTTTCACCTCACCAAATCTGGCCCTCCTTGCAAAGAGTTTGGACACCCCTGCAGTACAGGATAATAAAAACAAGGGCAAAA
Organism: Pseudonaja textilis; assembly: GCF_049901715.1. Taxonomy (NCBI): domain Eukaryota; kingdom Metazoa; phylum Chordata; class Lepidosauria; order Squamata; family Elapidae; genus Pseudonaja; species Pseudonaja textilis. The sequence continues at coordinate 8,507,842 of NC_141991.1, forward strand.
TAGGCTGGAAAACAGCTTCTATTCCAGGGCAGTAACTCTATTGAATTCTACTGCAGAGTGCAACATTAAGGCAACATCAGGGGTTTTCAGTTCAGTGTAGAGAATGTGAAGGATGTGTGTTTGTGTTTATTTTCATAGTCATAGTGTACCCTGAAGATGGTGTTTGATTTCATTGTATGAGGTGCAATGACAATAAAGTAAACTAAACATATGAGCCAATTGCCAAGTGCCCGCATTTTGATCCAGTGACCATGAGGAACTTCTTTCTTGGGTGGTGGAAGAGAGAGAAGGAGGAGATTCAGTCAAGCGCTGAAAAAAGAGACGTACGACCAGGGGTGGGATTCAAATTTTTAACAACCGCTTCTGTGGGCGTGGCTTAGGTGGTGGGTGTGGCTTGGTGGTCATGTGACTGGGTGGACATGGCTTGATGGTCATGTTATTGGCTGGGTGTGGCTAACTCAATAGCACTCACATCGAGGCACGCATCTCCTCGCCTGGCCTCTCATGACTGTGGGGATGCTGCAACAGTCGTAAGTGTGAAAAATGGTCATAAGTCACTTTTCTCAGTGCCATTGTCACTTTGAATGGTCACTCCACACAAGCAAAGTACCAGCAAAGGAGGAGAAAAAAAAACTCCAGAGACATTCCTGAGACAGGAAGTCTAGTCCTGCCAAGAATGTAATAAGGGTTAACGGAGAGGCAGTTTCTCTAAGCAACACCAGAATGTTTCCTTCCTGCCTTCCTTACCGGATTAGGCCAGTAATTTCTTCTAACAACTGGTTCTCCAAACTGCTTACAATGTTAACAACCAGTTCCAGAGAATAGGTGCGAACTGGTAGAATCCCACCCCTGCATACGACCATTTTTCGCAATCATGACCTTTGTAGCATCCCCAGGATCATGTGATCAAAATGCCGGCGCTTGGCAACTGCTTCATACTCATGACCGTTGCTGTGTCTCAAGGTCATGCCATCCCCTTCTGTGACCTTCCAACAAGCAAAGGAGAAGCCACACTCACTTAACAACCAGGAGTCTGATCTTCTCAACTGCAAGAATTCCCTTAACAACTGAAGCAAGAAATGGGGCAAAACCGACTTCCCAAATGTTTCACCGAACAACAGAAATGTTGGGCTCAGTTGTGGTCATAAGTCGAGAACCACCTGTACAGACCTCCATTTCACCCTTAAATTTCTACTCTCTGCATGCTGGGTGGAAGGCTGACCCAGAAGTCAGCAGGAAATGGTTGAAGCCAGGGGTGGGCTTCTAAAATTTTAGCAACGGGTTCTCTGCCCGGTTGCTGGGTAGGTGTGTCCAGGGTGAGCATAGCCTAGTCAGCCTCCTACACCACGGTGTTGGTGTGTGTGTGTGGGGGGGCCCTTTTGCCCTCCCCAGGCTCCAGAAGGGCTCTGGAAGCTGGAAACAGGCCTGTTTCCAGCCTTCTCGAACTTCCAAGAGGCCTGTTATTTGCCCTCCACAAAGCCTCCACCTGCACCCTGCACCTACCTGCATCCAAAACGGGCTGGGTGGGGACTCCTGGGAGGAGGGTGGGTGGGGCCAGCCAGAAGTGGGATTTGGGGGTTCTCCAAAGTGTGCAGAATCTTAGCTACAGGATCTCCCGAAACCCCTGCGAACCCCCAGCAGCCCACCCCAAGTCAGGGGTGGGATTCAAATTTTGTAACAATCGGTTCTGTGGGCGTGGCTAGGTGGGCGTGGCCATGTGCTTGTTGGGCAGGGCTTCTTCTTTTTTTTTTTTTGGCAGCCCTCTGCGCTTCATTTTGGGGCCTCCTAGGCCTCAGGGGAGCCTCCGAGGGGGTATTTTTGCTCCCAGAAGGCTTCCCTGGGGCTCAGGAAGGAAAAAAAATGGAGGATAAGGGAGTGCGAAGGACTCCCCTGCACTCCATATTGAGGCCTCCTGGGCCACAGGGGAGCCTCTGGGGGGACGTTTTGGCTCCCGGAAGGCTTCCCTGGGGCTCAGGAGGGAATAAAATGGAGGATAAGGGAGCACGAAGGACTCCCCTGCGCTCCATATTGGGGCCTCCTGGGCCTCAGGGGAGCCTCTGGGGGGACATTTTGGCTCCCAGAAGGCTTCCCTGGGGCTCAGGAAGGAATAAAATGGAGCATGGGGGGGCACGCACCCCCCCCACCTGTGCTCCATTTTGGGGCCTCCTGGGCCTCAGCGGAGCCTCTAGCGGGGCGAGAGACCCTACACCATTTCTGACAGATGGGAGCCCAATCTCATCTTGAAGCTCCTATAACTTCTGAGGGAAACTTCTGTTCCATCGGTTGATTTTTTTTCACTGTCGGAAAGTTTCTCCTTATTTCCAGGTTGAATCTCTCCTTGATCAGTTTCCATCCATTATTCCTTGTCTGGCCTACAGGCGCTTTAGAAAATAGCTTGAATCCTTCCTCTCTGTGGCAGCCCCTCAAATATTGGAAGATCGCTATCCTGTTTCCCCTGGTCCTTCTCTTCACTAGATTAGCCAGGCCCAGTTCCTGTAACCGTTCTTCATATGTTTTAGTCTCCAGTCCCCTAATCATCCCCATCTGGCTGACTCCCATCCCTGGACAAACCACACTTCTTATGAGAACTGATGATGTTGCCTAGTTGGGTAATGAAACGTCTGAGAGAGAAAACAAGCCAGAGTTCCAAGGAGCCCGCATTTCAACCCTGAGCTACAGTATAATATGAAGATAAACACAGACAAACTGCACTCCTTAGCAGCACTGATGATGTTACCTAGTTGGGTAATGAAACGTCTGCGAGAGAAAACAAGCCAGAGCTCCAAAGAGCCCGCATTTCAACCCTGAGCTATAATATAATATGAATATAAACACAGACAAACTGCACTCCTTAGCAGCACTGATGATGTTACCTAGTTGGGTAATGAAACGTCTGCAAGAGAAAACAAGCCAGAGCTCCAAGGAGCCCGCATTTCAACCCTGAGCTACAATATAATAGGAAGATAAACACAGACAAACTGCACTCCTTAGCAGCACTGATGATGTTACCTAGATGGGTAATGAAACGTCTGAGAGAGAAAACAAGCCAGAGCTCCAAGGAGCCCGCATTTCAACCCTGAGCTACAATATGAAGATAAACACGGACAAACTGCACTCCTTAGCAGCACTGATGATGTTACCTAGTTGGGTAATGAAACGTCTGCAAGAGAAAACAAGCCAGCTCAGATAACCCCCAAGAAGCCCTCTCAGAGGAATTCCCAGAGAGCTGGTGGGGCAGACAGGTGCCCTGATCGAAGATAGCGGCCCAAGAGGATAATTATCCAGGAAGCTCCTGCACAGAGACAGGATCCGGACTAGGCATTGCGCGATCTTCTGCAGGGCCCCGTTTACTCTCCTGCTACTGGATCTTCCTTTTGGCTTTCAGCTGCTAGACCCGGCTGCTCTCGCCGCAGATCGAAGTCCCATGCAGCTGGCTCAGCCACCCACCCCAGTTCCCAAGGGGAAGAGCCAGGGGCTGGGGCAGCCCATCATCCCCCACTTGTCCGGGCCAACGTCCGAGACCCAAGGGTGGCTCCCCTCCCATCCGCACCAGTCCGCCAACTTCTGCCATCTTTCTCTTTGTTTCCTGATGGCTCAGGCTGACAGAATCATTGAGTTGGGAGGGACCTTTGAGGTCTTCTAGTCCAACTCCGCGACTCGAGCAGAAAACCCTGTTTCCCATTTCAGACGAATGGCTCGAAAATAGTCGAGAGTAATTAGCCGAAGTAAGAGAGTCCGCTTTGAACGGCGCAGGGAAAACTGAGGAGCACAGGAGAGTTGTTACACCTTTTGTTGGCTCTTCTGGATTAATAAAAAAATAAACTGAATTGAGTGGGGGATGGATTTTTAATCACGTTTTAAGAAGTTTCAGAAACTGTCGGCTAAGGGGTGAGGAGGAAAGTGTAAAGAAAGAATGAGGTGAGGTTCTTTGATTTCCCCCATGTGTAAAATGGGTATAATCATTCCTATTAAATTATGCTTAATGGTGATAACTGTGCCCATTTTACAGATGGGGAAGTCAGAGAACGTAACCTCATTCTAAGCAATGCTTAATATCTAGTGTAACATTTATTTGTTTGATTTGTCAATCGCTTAAAAGATAATAGGTATAAGTATAAATATGGTTATAAATACATGCAATGGATACATGTAAGAAAAATAAAAAGAATCAATAGGACAGGGACAATAGGCATGTTGGTGCGCTTATGCACGCCCCCTATAGACCTCTTAGGAAAGGGGTGAGGTCAATAGTAGACAGTCTAAGGTTAAAGTTTTTGGGGTTTGGGGGAAGAAACCACAGAGTCAGGGAGAGTATTCCAGACATTGACCACTCTGTTGCTGAAGTCGTATTTCCTGCAATCAAGTTTGGTGCGATTAACCTTGAGTTTGTATCTATTGTTTGCTCTTGTGTTGTTATGGTTGAAGCTGAAGTATTCACTGACAGGTGGGACATTGCAATGTATGATTTTATATACTATACCTAGATCAGACCGAAGGGGGCGTGTTGTACGTTCTCTAAGTCTAGAATTTCAAGTCGGGTGGCATAAGGTATTCTGCAACGAGTAGAGGAGTGGAGAACTCTTCTTGTGAAATATTTCTGGACTTTCTCAACTGTGTTTATATATATATATATAAACAAGGTCCCAACTTCCAACTCTGATTATCTATTGTCGGTGGGAAGCTTTACTGGCGCGGCAGCGCCCCCCCCGTGGCCAATGCGAGAACGGCGCTTCTTTGTTACCACTTGATTTCTCAGAAAAGGCACCGGCCGGTCGGCGCATCCCATTGGCTCCAATCAGGGGGTCACGTGGTTTCTGTGGGCGGAGTCGGAAAGTCCCCAGGCTCGAGGCCAAGAGTCCCGTAGCCGTCATGGGTGTTTCCTGCGGCGCTTTCCGCTTCTAAACGCTGCTGCTGCTGCTGCAACTTCTTTTTCTAATTGTCGTTTGCAAAGCAATGCTTGTGCATCCCTAGTGGGATTGACTGCCAAATTAATGGGTAAACAACTTCAGCCTGAGCAATTCCGATTGCTTTGTCTTTATAGATTATAAGTTGCAGCAACAGCAGCGTTTAGAAGCGGAAACCGCCGCAGGAAACACCCATGACGGCTACGGGACTCTTGGCCTCGAGCCTGGGGACTTTCCGACTCCGCCCACAGAAACCAGAAACCCCCTGATTGGAGCCAATGGGATCCGCCGACCGGCCGGTGCCTTTTCTGAGAAATCAAGTGGTAACAAAGAAGCGCCGTTCTCGCATTGGCCACGGGGGGCGCTGCTGCGCCAGTAAAGCTTCCCACCGACAATAGATAATCAGAGTTGGAAGTTGGGATCTTGTAGGTCATCTAGTCCAACCCCCTGCCCAAAGCAGGAGACCCTGCACCGTTTCTGACAGTCTCTTCTCACCGTTCCAGTCTCTTCTTGACAAGGCGGGATGGAAAGTTTTGACTCTTGCAGAGACGCCGATGGAGGGAATTGCTGGGTTGGGCTGAGAGAGGAAGGAAAGGAGCCAAAGTCACCCATCGGATTTTTTTTCTCGTGCCTACAGTAGGAGTGGAGCCCACTGAAGACCCCGGGGAGAAATGGCAATCTCTCTCTTCCTCTGACACTGCCCCCCTTCCTCTCCCTTCCCCAGGCACTCTGTTCATCTTGGCAGCCTTCACATTTTTGGCCAATACGCTCTCGGGTGGGACAAGAAAAAGTAGTTAACATCTAACAGGAAGCAGGGGGGAACAGATGTGGCAGAGAAGGGGCAGGCCACGGCAGGGCAAGAGGGGAGAGGGGAGAAGTGGAGAGGAGGAGGAAGACTAGAGAGGAGGAGGAGGAGATGAGAGGAGCAGAGAGGAGGAAGAAGGGGAGAAGAGGAGGGGAAAGAGGAGGAGGGGGAGGAAAGGAGGAGGGGAACCGGAGGGAAGGAGAGGAAGAGGAGAAGGATGAGAGTGTGAGGGAGGGGAGAAGGAAGAGGAATAGGGAGAGGAGGGGAGGAGAGAAAATGATGAGGGGAGCGAGGAGGAGGGGAGAAGGAAGAGGCATGGAGGGGAGAGGGGAGGAAGGGGGAGGGGAGGAATGGAGAGAAAAGGAGGAAGAAGAGAGTGGAGAGGAGGAGGAAGACTAGAGAGGAGGAGGAGGAGATGAGAGGAGCAGAGAGGGGGAAGAAGGAGAGGAGGAGGGGAAAGAAGAAGAGGAGGGGGAGGAAAGGAGGAGGGGAACAGGAGGGAAGGAGGGGAAGAGGAGAAGGATGACAGTGAGGGAGGGGAGGAGGAAGAGGAATAGGGAGAGGAGGGGAGGAGAGAAAATGATGAGGGGAGCGAGGAGGGGAGAAGGAAGAGGCATGGAGAGGAGGGGAGAGGTGCAGGGAGGGGAGAGGGAGGGGAGGAATGGAGAGAAAAGGAGGAAGAAGAGAGTGGAGAGGAGGAGGAAGACTAGAGAGGAGAAGGAAGAAAGTGAGGGAGGGGAGGAGGAAGAGGAATAGGGAGAGGAGGGGAGGAGAGGAAGAGAAAATGATGAGGGGAGGAGAAGTGAGAGGAGGAGGAGGGGAGAGGGGAGGGGAGGGAGGGGAGGGGAGGAATGGAGAGAAAAGGAGGAAGAAGAGGAGAGTGGAGAGGAAAGGAGGACTAGAGAGGAAGAAAGGGGGAGGGGGAGAAGTGGAGAGGAGGGAGAGGAATGGAGTGGAGAGGAGAGCAAAGAAGGAGGGGGAGGAGAGGAGGAGAGGCAGGGAGGAAGAAGAGGAGGAGAGAGAGAAGGAGGAGAGAAGGAAGAAGAAAAGTGCCCCTTGGTCTTCCTCTGAATGCCCAGCCGGGCTGTGCCCTTCCCCATTTTCTTCCACGGCCACCGGAGCCACACCCCAACTCCCTGTTGGCTGCTCAATCTTCCCCCTCAGAATCAGACTCCAACAGGGGCAGGACAGGTACTTTTGAGATAGGTTTGTCTCGGAGTTACTGATTGGAATGGAGGGTTGCTGGAACGCTGACAGTAACTTGGAACGGTCACTAAGCTGGGCACTAACTGTTGTAAGTCGAGGACTTCCTGTATAAGGGGAAAAAAACAACACTTCAAAACAAGAATGTGTGTGTCGTACCTTTGACAGCTCTGCCTGCCACTGTCTTCCTCTCCAGTACAGGTAGTCTTTGACTTACGGCTACAACTGTGCCCCAAATTTCCATGGCCCATAGAGATGTTTGTTAAAGTTGAACTGGGCCCCATTTTACGATCTTTCTGCCCCCCTCCGCTGTTAAATGAATCACTCCAACCGTTAAATGAGTAACACAGTTGTTAAGCGAATTTGGCTTCCCCGTTGGTGATCACACGATTGGGCCCATTTTACAGATGGGGAAGTCAGAGAACACAACCTCATTTTAAGTCAGCCCCCAAAAACCTTGGCAACTTGAAGACTTGTGGACTTCAACTCCCAGAATTCTCCAGCTGGCTGGAGAATTCTGGGGAGTTGAGGTCCACAAATCTTCAAGTTGCCAAGTTTGGAGACCTAAGTGATGTTTACTACGATAATATTTTATGCTTCCGTCTATAAAGACAAAGCAATCGGAATTGCTCAGGCTGAAGTTGTTTACCCATTAATTTGGCAGTCAATCCCACTAGGGATGCACAAGGCATTGCTTTGCAAACGACAATTAGAAAAAGAAGTTGCAGCAACAGCAGAAGCGTTTAGAAGCGGAAAGCGCCGCAGGAAAACACCCATGACGGCTACGGGACTCTTGGCCTCGAGCCTGGGGACTTTCCGACTCTGCCCACAGAAACCACGTGACCCCCTGATTGGAGCCAATGGGATCCGCCGACCGGCCGGTGCCTTTTCTGAGAAATCAAGTGGTAACAAAGAAGCGCCGTTCTCGCATTGGCCACGGGGGGCGCTGCTGCGCCAGCAAAGCTTCCCACCGACAATAGATAATCAGAGTTGGAAGTTGGGATCTTGTAGGTCATCTAGTCCAACCCCCTGCCCAAAGCAGGAGATCCTGCACCGTTTCTGACAGATGGGAGTCCAGTCTCTTCTTGGCAAGGCGGGGTGGAGAGTTTTGACTCCGGCAAGAGACGCCGACGGAGGGAATTGCTGGGTTGGGCTGAAAGAGGAAGGAAAGGAGCCAAAGTCACCCATCAGATTTTTTTCTCGTGCCTAAAGTAGGAGTGGAGCCCCCTGGAGACCCCGGGGAGAAATGGCAATCTCTCTCTTCCTCTGACACTGCCCCCCTTCCTCTCCCTTCCCCAGGCACTTCCAATGCACTTCCTTCGGAACAAGGAAGGGATCAGGCATCTTGGCAGGGAGAAGAGACCCGCCAGAGAACGGGCAGGGCAAGAGAGGGGAGGGAAGAAGAGGAGAAGGAGGGGAAGGGAGAGGAGGAAAAGCGGAGGGGAGGAGTGGGAGGGGAGGAGGGGAGACAAAAACAGGGGGGGAGGAGAGGAGAGGAGGAAGGGGAGAGAGGAGATGTGAGAAGTTTAAACAGATAATCAGAGTTGGAAGTTGGGACCTTGCAGGTCATCTAATCCAACCCCCTGCCCAAGCAGGAGACCCTACACCATGGAGGAGGAGGGGAGGAGGAGAGGGAGACAGAGAGGAGGGAGGAGGAGAGGAGGGGAGGAGAGAGAGGGAGACTAGAGAGGAGGGGAGCAGAGAGGGAGGAAGAGGATGAGAGGAGGGAGGGAGAGGAGAAGCAGGAGAGGGGAAGGGAGGAGGAAGAGGAGAGAAGAGGAGGGGAGAGGAGCAGGGGGAGGGAGGGAAGACGAGAGGAGGAGGAAGAGGAGGAGAGGAGAGGAAGACTAGAGAGGAGGGGAGCAGGAGGAGAGGGGAGGGAAGATGAGAGGTGGAGGAAGAGGATGAGAGGAGGGGAGAGGAGAAGGGGGAAGAGGGGGAAAGGAGGAGGAAGAGGAGTAGAGGGGAGAGAAAAGGTTGAGGGGAAAGGAGGAGGATGGGAGGAGGAAGAGGAATGGAGAGGGAGAGGTGAGCAGGGAGGGGAGGGGAGGGGAGGAGGAGGAGTGGAGAGGAGGGGGAAGAGAAGGACTAGAGAGGAAGAAAGAAGGGGAGGGGAGGAGGGGAGTGGAGAAGAGGAAAGCAAGGGAGGAGGGGAGGGGAGAGAGGGGAGGGGAGGAAGAAGAATAGAGGGGAGAGGAAGAGTGGAGTGGAGTGAAAAGGAGGGAGGGAAGGGGAGGAGGAAGAAGAGAAGTGGAGAGGAGGGAGAGAGAGGAGGAGCGGGAGAGGAAGAGAAGAGAAGAGAGCATAGCTATTCTAGCGGAAAATCAAGAGGTAGGCTGGGTTTTTTTAGGCATCAGTTTGGAAGAGAGACTTGAAGTTTATCTGGTAGGGCAGAGTTACCACAAGTGTGGCCCCACACACAGCCCAAGTGACCATCCCTTAGGACTCCAGGAGTGAAGGGGGATCCTTTTCAGTTTTCGGAGGGGCGGGAGGCTCAAAGGGTTTTTTTTAGAAGGATAACATGGCTTGTTGTTTAGAAGGATAACATGGCTTGTTGTTTAGAAGGATAACATGGCTTGTTGTTTAGAAGGATAACATGGCATTGTTGCAGGAATACAGAAATGGTTTTGCCATGTTTTTTTTCCTGGATTGGGTTTGTGTGTGTGTGTTTTTTTATCCCGCCTTTATTATTTTTTACAAATAGCTCAATGTGGCAGACATACCCAGTACTCCTTCCTCCTCCTATTTCCCCCACAACAACAACCCTGTGAGGTGGGCTGGGCTGAGAGTGCGCGACCGGCCCAAGGTCACCCAGCTGGCTTTCAGGGCTCAGGCGGGATTAGAACTCCTCACCTCCTGGTTTCCAGTCTGATGCCTTTCCCACTAAGAGCAAACTGGCTCCGCTTTCTCTTTTATTTCTATATGCCCCGAATACAAACCAAATAAATTTTTATAATAGGCTTCACCATAAGATAATAGAATTTGAGTATGCTAATGTATGCATTGTAGGGGACTATAATGCAGTCCCAGACAAAGATAAAGATTATAGAACTTCCAAAAAAAAAAAAAAGGAAAGGAGAATACTCCCTTCATCTTTTAATAATATGGTAAGAAAACTTAACTTGAAAGACTTGTGGAGAGAATTAAATCCAAACAAAAAACAATATAACTTTTTTTCGAACCCCCGCCACTCTTGGTCCAGAATAGATCAGATATGGATGGACCCTGGGTTAATGGAGAATATTGAAAGGATCGAGATTTTGCCAAACCTATGGGCTGACCATAATCCCACTCAAATTAAATGGAAAGGAAAGAGAAAATTTGGAAAATGGACATTTAACAACACCATATTAAGAGATAAAGAATATATTGAAATGATAAAGAAAAAATTGAACGTATTTTTTGAAATAAACAAAAGAGAACATACCTCCCTACAGAATCTTTGGGATACGGCCAAAGCCTATGTGAGAGGTCTAAATATTGCTTACGATATTAAAACAAATAAAGAAAAAAAGACAGCAACAAAACTTACGGAGAGACAAACTGAAAGATTTGGAAACAAGTAGACAAAAGTACCCAAACAATTCAAACATTAAGAAAGAAATAGATCTGGTAAAACATAAGATAAATCTAAATGTAAAGGAAGATCTGGCCCAAAAATTAAATTAGCAAAACAAAATTATTTTGAAAATGCAAATAAGCCAGGGAGGTGGTTAGCCCATAAAACTGAAAAAGAACAAGAAAAGAGAATGATCGTAGCTCTCCAAGATCAGGAAGGGAAATTCTGGACGCAGACCCAGGAAAAGAAAGTAATTGCTAAGGAGTTTTTTTTATGAAATTGTATAAACGGGAAGAAATACCAGAAGAATCTATTGATCAATATTTGAATGAAAAGAACTTGCCCGAAATTACTGATGAAGAGAAACAAAATTTGAATAATAAGATATCTATAGAAGAAATTTGGAAGGCAATCGGAACACAAAAAGCAAATATGGAATTCCTTTGGAATTCTATAAGGAATTCCAAGAAACCATAGAGGAGATATTGGTGGACTTGTACAATGAAGCCCTGGAGAATACTAACATGCCTAAATCATGGTTGGAAGCATATATTACCCTTATTTATAAAGAACAATCAGACCCACAAAAAATTCAAAACTCTAGACCAATATCACTTTTAAATGTAGATTACAAAATAATGGCCATAATATTGGCGGAAAGATTGAAGAGAGTATTAAGTAGAATTATCCACACTGATCAGAATGGCTTCCTCCCCCATAAGCAAATAAATACAAGAACCATTATGGATATACTAGAATATTACGAAGTATACACAACCAAGACAATGGCATTGATATTTTTAGACGCCCAGAAGGCATTTGACAACCTGAATTGGAACTTTCTTATTAAACAAATGATAGGCATGGAATTTGGTGAAAATTTTATAGGATTCATTAAGACAATTTATAACATGCAAACTGCAAAAATATTAATAAATGGGGAAAAATACAGATACCATAAAGATCAATAAGGGAGTAACACAAGGCTGCCCGCTAGCTCCTCTATTGTATATATTGGCAGAAGAGACTCTCTTAGTACAAATTAGGCAAAAACAAGAGATTAGAGGACTAAAAATTAAAAAAGAGGAATATAAACTCCAGGCATTCGCCAATGATATGACATTTATATTAGAAGAACCCTTAGAAGCGAGCCCTATACTACTAAAAGAAATAGAAGAATACGGAAAGGTGACAGGGTTAAAAATTAACAAAGAAAAAACAAAAGTGTTAACAAAAAACTACAAAGGAGCAGACCATTATCAAGATGCTGGGCCCTGTTGTGTTTCGGGCTGTTGCCCTGCTTCTCTGCGACCACATCCTGCTCTCCTTGCTGGCTGACTGGGGACCCTCCATGGTCCCCCTGGGGGTTACAGCGGCTTGGCTGGAGGCTGCCCTATGGCTGGTGGTTCTCTGGGGGGCCCGGGGCCTGCTCTCCGTGGGTGGGACCTCCCCAATGTCCTCTTCCATGGTGGCTGCTGTCAGCATCCTCCCCCCTGCTGGTGGGACCCTGGCTGGGAGACCCTCCCCTCCTGGTCTCTTCGGCCGCTTGGTCCTGGTGGCTGGCAATCTATGGGGCGGTGGGCTTATCCCGGCTCCTCTGGGGGATCCTGGCAGAAGGGCAAAGCACGAAGGAGTCCCGGAAAAAAGAAGACAAGGCCACCCTTTGGAAGATGCTCTGACTTTTCGGTCCAGACAAGCTGTACCTCTCTGGCGCTTTCTTGTTCCTCGTCCTGGCGGTGATTGGTGAGTTGGTGCCGAATTAAATCATTCTCTGTGTTGAATAGGAATAGGAATAGAAGAATAGAATGGAGTGGAGTGGAATAGAATGGGATGGGGTGGGGGGGGTGAAGTGGGATGGGATGGGATGGGATAGGATAGGATAGGATGGAGTGGAGTGGAATAGAAGGATAGGATAGGAATAGAATAGAATAGAATAGAATAGAATAGAATAGAATAGAATAGAATAGAATAGAATAGAATAGAATAGAATAGAATAGAATAGAATAGAACAGAGTTTCTGCTTCTGAGGTGAGTTTCTGCTTCTGAGTTTCTACTCTTTTTAGGGGAAATATTCTGCCTTTTTAGCATATCCTAAAATATCTCATTTTCCTAGGAGAGAGGTGGGTTTTAACTTCCAACATTTCTTTGAATCACCAATACCCACATTGATTATGTGTCATCAAATGGTCTTTTAAATCCTAATTGCCACATGATTTTCTTCAGAATGATTTATCATGTTCCAACATGTTCCGTCTCAGTGGTGCACTCATCATCTCTGTAACTGAATCCGTCCACCTTGCTATTGGTTGTCCTGTTCTTCTCTTTCCTTCCACCTTTCCCAGCATTGGAGCCTGGCCCAGAAAGCTGGGTCTTTCCATCAGATGTCTGAAGTAGGATAATTTGGGCCTAGTCATTCATGTGTTTGGATATTGAATTTAGTAGCTGGAACAGTAAAGTAGACTTCCGGTGGAAAGATGGCATCTTGCTTTTAGCATTCCTTTCTAGGTCTGCTACAGATTCTCCACAGTTGTATACTTAGAGTGTTTTCTAAGTCAGAAGAAATTTCCCTGGGAAAGGGGAAGCTGTGGAAATCAACCCTGTGGTTCCCCCGGATGGCTGGAGGCTCTCAGAGAGCTGCTTGAAGAACAGTAAAATATACAATAGGCCAGAACACACAGTTAGTTAGTCAGAGCGCTGACTCATGCATGAGGCAATCTACACTATGATTGGTTGCTGTAAGAATAAAGAGGGGAGTTTCCCTTTTTTCCCGCCTTTTTCTTCTGCCTGTTCTGTATACTGTTTTAGATTTACCTCATGATATTCCTGTGTTCCTGACTATTTTATTATGTTCTTCCTTTTTAGGAACACAGCAATATCATGAGGTAAATCTAAAACAATATACAGAAAACACAGAAGAAAAAGGCGGAGAAAAAGAGGAATTTCCCCTTTATACTTAACAGCAACCAATCATAGTGTAGATTTGAACATATATTTATATTTATAGGAAAGACTACAAGGTTGTGTCAGCATCTCCGACTTCATCTGGACAAACTGCAGCGCAATTCTTTGACACATGCCTTGAATGAGAAGTCAAGGTTTAATTTGTTGAATGACTCATTGGCTTGTTTTCTTGGCTGTCGGGAGTCTTCTCTGACAACACATTTTAAAAGCATCAATATTCTCCCTATCCTGCTTCTTTAAAGTCCAATTTTCACTTCCATAGAAAATCAGATGGGGGGAAAATACCACGGCTTGCCCAATTCTGACCTTTGTAGGTATGGACACATCATGGTATTTGAATATCTTTTCTATTCATTAACTATCAAGTGTTAGTCTGGAGTGTAGACAGGTAGTCTTCGACTTACAACAGTTCATTTAGCGACCATTCAAAGTTACAACGGCACTGAAGAAAGTATGATCGTTTTTCACACTTATGACCGTTGCCATATCCCCATGGTCATGCGATCAATGTTCAGATGCTTGGCAATGGGCTCGTATTGATGATGGTGGCAGGGATCACGAGCATCTTTTATGATTTTCTTACAAGCAAAGTCAACAGGGAAGCTTCCCCATTCACAACTGGATCATTAATTGCAGTGATTCACTTAGTATCCGTGGAACAAAAGGTAATAAAATGGGGTAAAATTCACTAAAGTGTGTCACTTAACAACTACAATTTTGGGGTCGATTGTAGTCATAAGTTGAGAACTACCTGTATTTTATTTTTTAATTTGCCATTCATTCCTTTAAGATTGATGGATGATCCCAAAAGGCAGAAGCTGTCTACCTCTTCAACATATTCATTGTCCTATTTTTCCACCTGTTGCCATTAGTTTGGTCTTCTTTATATTTAATTTTAGTGCCAAGTTTTCCATTATGCTCTTTCACTTTAATTACTAGGGCTTGCAGATCCCTTGCCTTTTTGGTTATTAGTTTATATCCTTAGCATGGCACAGGTTATTGATGTTTCGTCCTCCAATTTTACCATATTGACCCAGACTCAATAGACACATAGAAATGGACACTTGACAATAGTTTTTTTTTTTGTATCTCCCTTCAGTATTTAGGGGTGGGGAGACTTTTATTTTACAAAGGAATAGCTTATATATAAAAAAGGTATTGTGAATTATAAATGTCTTCAACTCATGCAATTAGTTCAGTTAACTCAGAAATGAACCTTAACCAGAGATGTTTTCTATTTTAAATATCTATCTATCTATCTATCTATCTATCTATCTATCTATCTATCTATCTATCATCTATCTATCTATCTATCAATCTATAAAAGTGAAATACCACTTGCACATCATCACAAAATCCCCAGAACCATTAAGCCTACAAACTTGAAATTTGCCACATATGTTCCGCTTGGCTTCTAGGTGCTCACTAAGAAAGGATTTTTCAAAATGACCATCAGAGCATTAGTATTAGGATTCAAATGTTTTTTACTACCAGTTCTGTGGGCTGGCTTGATGGGTGTGGCAAGGGAAGTATACTGCAAAATCTCCATTCCCTCCCCACCCCACTAACCTGCTTTCCAGCTCCGTTCTCCTGTGCAGAGCAACCAAAGGAGACCCAGCCGATCAGCTGGGACTCGGGAGGAAGAGAATAGATGGGGTGGGGCCAGTCAGAGGTGGGATTTGCCCGTTCTCCAAACTATTCAAAATTTCCGCTACCGGTTCTCCAGTACTTTGTCAGAACCCGACTGAATGCCACCTCTGGTCCAGTTATGCAGGATCCAATCTGGATCAGTCACTGGGACCAGAGATTTCATCTCCGGACCTTTTGGACTTGGAGCGGAGCCCATCATCAGGGAATCTCTCTCCAACAGAGGGTGTATTTTGGGCAGTTCCGTATGTGATATTTATAGGGTGCCTGTTGTGTTTGCATGTTAATTGGGTTGTAGAAGGCTGGCTTTTTTTTTCTTTCTTTCATGCTTTGAACCCATCTCAAATTTTATTCTGGATGTTATAAGATGCCCCTTTATCAATCCACATGCATCTGTTTCTTCACCTGTCCGATTTTGGACTGGACATGGAGAGAGATCCAGAAGGCTGGCTTTTATGTGCATTCATTAACATCGCATCTTCTTGCTTCATTTTACATGCATTTACACATCTCTTTGCCACAGAACGTCTCCTTTGAACTCCGCCCTGGTGAAGTGACGGCGTTGGTGGGCCCAAACGGCAGTGGAAAGAGCAGCTGCGTGGCCCTCCTGGAGCACTTCTACGAACCCCAATCCGGGGAAGTCCTGCTGGACGGAGTCCCAGTTGGGAAATACGAGCACAAGTATCTCCCATAGGCAGGTGAGGGAGGGAACAGCCTGGTTGGAAGCAGCAGGGGGTGAGGGCAGCCTTTGGCTTTATCCACTTCTGGACTGAAATATTTGGGTCTCTTGGCACTAAAATGGAGGTTCATTCAACAAGGAAGAGAATGTGGTTGGGAGATGGGAGAGAGGAGAAATGTTAGACCAACGCAGTATCCATTGTGATTCTTGTCACCTGCAGGATAGCAATAGCAATAGCACTTAGACATATATACCGCTTTATAGTGCTTTTACAGCCCTCTCTAAACAGTTTACAGAGTCAGCCACTTGCCCTCTAGGTACCCACTTTAGCCACCTCAGAAGGATAGAAGACCGAGTCAACCTTGAGCCGGCGAGAATCATACTGCCAAACTGTCGGCAGCTGGCAGTCAGCAGAAATAGCCTGCAGTACTGCACTCTAACCACTGTACCACCACGCCTCAGGATGAGGCCTGGGTCTCCTTGGGTGGTTGAAGGGCAACACTTGGTGATGTTTTGGAAGTGGGGGATGATGCAGAGTAGGCAGGACCACGTGATATTAGGAAGACGTGGTTGGAACCAATTGGGCTGCAAGAGCATTGCAGTTTTTGTGTGTTTGTGTTTTAAGATTCTAATATTTATGACCTACACTGTGCTTTCTTTGCGTTTCCAGTCTCAGAAAAAGGGGTAAGAGCCTCTGGTTTTCAGAAATTGTGTGGCTGCCATGCAAAAATGCCCCAGAGAATGGTGAAGGCAGTGCCAACAGGACAACTTTGTGAGCCACAAAATAGGTGCTTGAAATCTACAGAGATGCCTAGCCGTGCTCTAGTGCAGAAGGAAGTAAAAGATACCTGGAATGAACGGCTTTTGATTTCTTATGTTCCTTGGTAAGTGAAAAGGTGCGGCGTTTAGGAAATTCTGCAGACGTGGTTTATATCCTGAGATAAAAAGATTAGAATCTCCTGTGATCTATAAAGGTGGCCGTACCGTTTCTCTGGCAACTGTTTATATTTAGGTGTAAACTGATGTGGTTTGTTTCGGTGACCTTCCTGGTCTAGCCACAGACCTGGCATTCATCCAGAGGCCAACAAATCACTTTGCCTCCAAATTAAAAAAAGCAGAGAAACAGCTCAAGGTCTACAGTTGGGAGATGTAGTGAAACTTAGGTCTGCATGTAAGATTCACTACAAGAAGGACAACGGGCTGACATGATAGCCGTGTTCCAATATTTGAGGGCGTCATGCCCTTGTTAGAGTCAGACTCTGAGGGAGAAGAGGAACAACCGACAGGGAGTGGAGGTGTGGCTCCCGAGGCTGGGGAGGAGGCTGGGGAGCAGCAGAGGCCAGCTGGACAGTCAGAGGAAGAACCAGGCCCATCCCCTCTTCATCCTAGGACACACAGGGAGGAACGGAAAAGGAAACAACTTGGCTTACGAGAGAGGAAGCGGCCATGATCCCTCTCATTGGTTGCAGCTGAGGAGAATAGTATATAAGAGAGACGGTTAAAACACAGCGTTGCCAAAAGCAAAGCGTGTTTTATTTTGGGCTGAAGTTATCTTGGTTGGCGTCCTTCCAACAGACTGTACCTTGTTATCTCCTTGAAGTTGGCAATTACTTATCCTGGTCCGTTGTGGAAATTCCTTCATTGTAGTTTGTTTTGGTTTTTTATTTCACCTTAATTTGCTCATTGAGTTCAGACTTTATTGCTTTCTTTTGAAGACTATTTTTGAATAAGTTTTATCTCCAACTGAGAATTTTTGAACAGCAGGGCCAAGTTGGAGGCATTAAAGGATATTTATTTACATTTTGGATTTTATTACGTTTGTGTTACACTCCGGGTCATCACAGAGGGGCTGCCACAAAGAAGAGGGAGTAAACCTATCCCAAAGGTGCTTTTTCAGGAGGCAACTGGACTTTCTTGTTTTTTTTCCATTCCCCACTGTACTGTCAAAGCTGAAGAAGCTTCTTGGATGAGAAGCGAAACATCTTCAAGAGAAAAAACAAGAAAGTCTAGTTGCTTCCCGGGGAAAAAGCACCTTTGGGGCAACCATGACCTGGTTGGACTGAGAATCTATACAGGGAATCAACCTATTCTCCAAAGCACCTGAGGGCAGGACAAGAACCAACAGTTGGAAGGTAACCAAGGAGAGAAGCAAGCTAGAATTAAGGAGAAATTTCCTGACAGGGAGAACAATTAACCAGTGGAACGACTTGCCTCCAGAAGTTGTGAATTCTCCAACACTGGAAGTTTTTAAAGAAGTGATTGAACAACCATTTGTCTAAAATGGTGTCGGTTTCCTAAGTAGGGGGTTGGACTAGAAGACACGCCAGGTCCCTTCCAACTCTGCTGTTCTGTATTCGATATTCTGCCCCTTGAGCATCAACCGGCCCCACTTTGGAAAGTGCTTGATGAGGAGGATCAGTGGCGTTTCTGATAGGCCTCCCTGTCCAATTGCAGGTGGCCCTGGTGGGCCAGGAGCCCATCCTATTCTCTGGGTCCATCAGGGAGAACATCACCTACGGCCTACAAGGCTGCAGCGAGGAAGATGTGAGCAGAGCAGCGGAAGAAGCTGATGCCTTGGGATTCATCCGTGAGCTGGAAGGAGGCTTTGATGCAGGTGGGCAAAATCCATCCATTCCCCCTTGATTCATCCCATAAAACCCCCACTTTCCTCCCGGTAAACCCACTGGTCCTGTTTCTTGGCTCTTCTGAAGTGAAATCCTGCTTGTTTTGTTGCAATATATACAGTAGTTCTTGTGTTAGGACCATTCCTTCGGCTATCGTTCCAAATTACAGTGGCACCAAACAAATGGAGGTTGCAACCAGTGGTGGGATTCACATAATTTATTAAGCGGTTTGCTTGCCCCACCCACCAACACCCAGATGCCCTCGCTTCCCCCGAGCATTCAAAATCCAAGAAAGAAAACCTTAGACTCCATTGATTTTCCCGTGTGAAAGTTTGCTCAGTTAAACAAGAGGCTCCCTTTCTCCCACCCCTTGGATGTTCGCGTTATCCAATTGTAAAACTACTTTTTGTTATGGGAACAGTCCACTTCTCCAGCAAACACCTGCAGTTGTGACCTCGGTGTTGTGCAAGTTCTCGTCCTCCGAGGACGGCGTCTAGGCACCCCGTTTCCTCCCTGCGCATTCCACCCCTCCCCTCTTTTCATTGGCAAGTTGAATAGCGCTAGAAGTTAGAAGGCAATAAAGCGATTCAATCTTGACACAGTCATTAAATGGGGTTTTTTTTCCCCCCCCAGGAAAGAGGCAAAGAAGACTTTCACACAATTATTTTTTTTCTTTAGGTGCCTACTTATCATTTTCCAGTTCTTGAACCGCAATCCTTAAAGTTATCAAGGAAGGACATGACTAAGGTTCTACCACCAACCCACTGGGACATTATTTCTTTTGGACTTTAGATCAGGCTGAACCACGCAGGCCTTTTTTCTTTCAGGCGTCCTTGAGATCGGGAGAGAGTTCAGCCCGTGAGTTTGTTT
Organism: Pseudonaja textilis; assembly: GCF_049901715.1. NCBI lineage: Eukaryota > Metazoa > Chordata > Lepidosauria > Squamata > Elapidae > Pseudonaja > Pseudonaja textilis. The sequence goes on from NC_141991.1 coordinate 8,527,094, forward strand.
GTTCATATCCCACTTTGACCATTTTCAGAAAGAGCTCAAGGCTGAGGACACAAATAACACTCTTTCCTCGTCCCGTTTTCCTCACAACAATCCTGTGGAGACACCATGACTGGCCCAAAATAACACAGCTGACTCTTGTGCCTGAGGCGGGACTTGAACTCACTGCCTCCTGAGTTCTAGCCTGGTGCCTTAAGCATTACAGGTGGTCCTTGACTTACGACATTTCTGTTGTTAAGGGAAACATTTGTGCAGTGAGGTTTGCCCCATTTTACGACTTTTCTTGCCACGGTTCTTAAGTGAGTCACTCCAATTGTTATGTTAGTAACACGGTTGTTAAGGGAAGCTGGCTTCCCCATTGACTTTGCTTGTCAAAAGGACAAAGATGGCTAGTCCTGAGGGGGGAAGAGGGCAGACCCCCCTCCCTTTCACTCCTCCGTGGCCCCAAAGCATCCCCTGTAATATGGGGGGGGCATATTTCCTATCAGTCGAGGGTCTCCCCACTCTTGGACCCCTGCATCATCACACCTGAAGACCCCAGAGAGGATCTGTGAGGAACAGGAGAAGCCGCCCTTCTGCAAGGGGACCAGGACGGCTCTGGCCGGTCACTGAACTCTCTCCCGAAGGGCCCCTGGGTGAGGCTCAGAGACCAGCCACTTGGACAGCAACCTGAGGCAAAGGTGGATTTGAGGGGAAAGCAGCCTCTGTTCCTGCCACCCCCAAGCCAAGGCCAAGTAGCCATTTTGCAAGTGATCAGCCGGTGATGCCGGAGAAACCTCTGGAGACAGGAACAAAATGGCCGCCTCCTCCCCAAAGGAGGAAACAGGAGCCCCTCCAGTTCTCCCCTCGATTCCTCCCCTTCCTATCACTCAGAGCGAAATTGGGGTCCCTGATCAACAAGGAGGGGAAAATCTTTGTTATTTCCAACTTCCACTAAGAGGCAGAAACGGTCAGGTAAGAAGAAAGCAAAACCATTTATTTTTAGCAAACAATTTTAACAAACTTTATAATATATGTACCATTGTTAAGGACGTAGCAACCTGACTCTGCAATTGATCTCATGTTCCATTTTTCTAAATCATGAACATCCATAAATGGCAATCTATATAAAAATCAGTGTCAAATAATATACTCAGTATATTCATTATTTGTCAAACTTTGTGTTATCAAATATATGGTGAAATAACCGTGCAATAATCAATTAAGAATGCACTAACTATTTTAGTGACAAAAATCTCAGAATGCACATTTCTTCTTTTAGTAACAGTTTCATCAAAGATGACATTAAACAGATATACAAGAAAAAGAAACCTCTACTTTTATCCTCAACAAATATAATGAAAATTAACAACTTATCAACCTTTCTTAAAGTAAAACAAATGAACTATTCATCCTAATCCTCACCCCATTCTCTCTAAACCCGTCTCTAAAACCTCTAATCTTTAACCTCTAATCTCTATCCACTAAGATTAATCAGGAAAAGCCCATTAAGGATGTTATGCAACCTACCTATTATAAACTATTATCTACGAAACCCTATTTGAAATCTTAACACATAATACATCCTTTTCTCCTCTGCTCCTCAGTCATGATAGAAAAAGTTTACCGATTCAGCGATAAAAGCAGTGATGAAAGACCCCAAATCTACCCTGGTTCCAGCATGCAGGAAAGGCCTGAAGAGCCTGGCCTAATTCAGGAGAAGGCTGGTCCCTCTTTTCCTTCCTCTCTCTTTAGGCTGGGAGTCTCCACTGCAAAGAGGAGGGAAGAAGCACCCAAGGGTCAGTGGGACCAAGACAGGCGGAGCCTGAGAGGCGCCACAGGATCAGAGTTTGGGGGCAGGAAGACCCCTCCCCCGAGCCCTCCCCCCCAAATCCCTTCCCTTCCAGTGTTTGGGATGAACCGGAGAGAGAAGAGGGATTTCCAAAGTCTCCTCACCCTCCCTTGGTCCTTGGACCCCAAAGCCCTCCCCTCCCCTCCCCCCCTCTCACCCCATGTGGCCCCCCCCAGTCCACTCACCTGCAAGGGGGCTGCTAAACGGTCTGGTTGCTCCCTGGATTGGAGAAAAAGACAGAGAATGAATGGATGTCTTGTCCTGTGAGGAGGAGAAATCTCTTTCTTCTCCATTCAACCTCTTCAGCCTCACAAACTTCTCAGAGGACATAAAGTTTTTCCTTAATTTATTAATTAAACTTCCATCCCACCCATCTCATCAAGGTGACTCTAGGCAGCTCACAGTAAAGTTCAATAAACTGCCATGTGGAATATTTAAAACAATAAATAAAATCCAGATTCCCCCATCAGATCCTGTTGCCTTTGCTCCAACAAGGAAATCGGGGCCAGTGAAATAGATAACCGTAGGTGGTGGACTTGGATAGAAGCTAAAAGATATTGGACCAAAATACACACACGGTTGGAAAAAATGATTAAACAACATGTAGATTTGAAGCCTGAAATATTAGGAATGGTACCTGAAGGTTACACCAAAGAAAAGACATACCTAATTTTACATGTATTAATAGCAGCTAGAATTGTATTTCCTCAAAATTGGAAAAGTGATAAAATACCGATAGAGGGAAAAAATAATTGGAAAAATATTTGAATGTGCAGAAATGAATAGATTGACAGTAGAAATTAAAGAAAAAGAAGAATCTGAATATTACATGGTATGGGACTTGTTTTATAAATGGCTAGGAAATAAAATTAATTAAAAGGGATTAGACGTATTTATAAAGCAATGAGAGAAACTAGCGTAATAGACATCCTGAATATTACTTATATATATGGGAATGTGATTATTGTTATATTGTTATACTGTTAAGAATATTATTAGTAACTGTTAAGCACATGAACTATGTACCTAAACGACACACGATTGAAATGGAATTTGTTGTATGTTAAAAATAAAAAAATAATTTAAAAAAAAGATCCCATCCAGTGTGTGGCCGCTGTCTCGAGTCGAACCCAGGACGATCCGGGAGAGACCCCCGGACGCCAGGATGGCCACGAACCCTGGGCTGCTTCTGAGGCCAAGACCAGGGAGGGAAGATTGAAGTCTCCCAGGACCATAATCCTGGGCAAGTCCATGCCAACCCTGAGAGGGTCTCCAGCAGCTCAGGCAGGGAGGCTGGTTCAGGAGCCACCAGCCCATCATGTCAACCCAGAGTCAGAAACAGGGAGTCCCAACCAGAATCGAGGGCTGGGAGCATCCTGAGTGCCAGGAGAGATTCTCAGGGGACCCCTGGAACCCCAACAATCCTGCCTGGGATCTCGGTTGGGGCCACACCCTAAACCCAGCTGGGCACATCTGAGACAGAGGGAACCTCTTCCCCTTCCAGAGTCAGCCAGGTCCCATCTATGCCAGCAGAAGAGTCTCTAGCCACTGGGGATCATGGCCTCGCTAGTGGTTTCCCTATTTCCCCCTCAAAGAATTGGGGGCTCCTTCCTCCAATGGGGACCACCAGGCTCCACCATGCAGACTCTGGGCTGCCTCCCCTGCCTGAATCCAACAGGGAGAGTTTTCCCTTCTCCTCTGCAGAACAAATCAGTGCAAGGAAAGTGACGTTTGGGACACCCGGCCGGCTTTCAGGCCTAAGGCGGGACTAGAACTCCCGGTCTCGCCTGGCGGCCTCACCCACTAAGGCACAGCGGGTGCAATTATTCCAGTGGTTCCACCAGAAGCAGAGGGGACAAAGGAGGACGAATCTGGGGGGCCTTTAAAAAGTGGGGGGCTCTCCTCTTTTCATCCCCTTGTCCACCCAGAACCTTCCAAAGGGACAGAATGGCTCATGCGGCAGCAGCAGCAGCAGCTCCGTCTGACTTACCCTGGGCTGAACTGTTGGATCCTTTGTCACTTGCTGGAAAAGAAGGAAAGAAAAAGAGGGGGAGAAAGTTGCTCTCTTGGCTTATAGGGGGAGAAGCTCAGCTCTTTCTGACTCCAGCTCCCTCCCTCCCTACCTCCCTCTCACACACACAATCAAAGACACATGAATCCAGCGGTCGCCAACCTTTTGGACCTCGGGGACCACCAAACTCATAATTTCAAATCCCGCGGACCACTAACATTTATTTTGACGGACGGTGGCTTGCTGATGTTGGTGGGAAAGTCGGTCCCATATTCCAGAGCTGCCGTAGTCACAGGACTGGCCTGTGCACCGGCCTGCCATGGATGAGCTGCTCCGGGATGACCACGGCTGACTACTGCAGCTCTGGAATATGGGACCGGCCCATGGTGCGGTTGGAAATCTCCGTCGTAGCGGCTGGCACCTGTAACGTGCAAATTTGCAGGCGGTGCAACATGCAAAAAGCCGCGCAGCCCTCGCCGGCCAGGACGAGGTAACGGTGCTGTTGCAGCAAGAGGGGGCTGGCGGCACAGACGGTCTGAAACGGCGATGGAGATGGCTGGAAGGCGCAGGAGCGCTGCTTTACTTGCATTTGTGTGGCGCTCCCGCCCCTTCCAGCTCGCCTCTCCTGGCCTGGGCTCTTCCTCGATGGCCGCGGGCTGTAGGGACGGCTGGGGCAGGAAAAGTACCGGCTGGTGGTGGTGGGAGGGGGTGGAGCCCTGATTTTATGGAGCTTCTGAGTCTCATTTGGCCAAGCCTTTCCTTTCTGCCTCCCTGGGAAACAGAGCATGTTTTCAGTCAGAGGGACCTTCCACCAGCTGCGTCTTCTCATCTTCTTGAAGGTTCCTTGTCCCAGAAGTCTCTGCTGGAGGACTCCACTTCCAAGAACAGCCTGGCTGTAATGAAAAGGGGGCCCATCTTCCCCAGCCTGGTTCTTAGCATGGAAGATAGCACAGGCAAACACACAAACACACACACACACACCCCTCTCAACTAATGGTGCCTCTGGTCCCGGCTCTAAGTTGGAGATTACATGCAAAGAGGACAAATCACTCACTTGGTGCTGCTCTGTAGTCATCCTGTCGTCTCTCTGCAAGGACAAAAATCAGGGAAAGCTCAGAAGAATCCACCAGAGATCATCCAAACTCTCTCTCCGTAGGAGGAAGAACCGCAGGAGATACTTCACAGACCCTTTGTCCCATTTATGAAGACAGAAAGATCTTCAAAATACAAATGTATCTCCTGATTTGCCCCAAGAGAGACCTGCTGCCTCCGAGATGGATGGAGGGGAATTGGGGGAAGCAGCAGCCGCAGCAGCTGGGAGGGGAGGAAGATTTTCATGGAAATCCTTCTCTGCTGCTCTTTGACCAAATTCTTTGAAAGGGACGGAACTGGGAAGCCTCTTCCCAACTCAGGAGAAGACAGGACTGCCTGAATCTCAGACTCAGCTGAAGGGAGACGGGAGTCCCAGCGAGAGGCTGAGATCTCAGAGGGCTACGAAAACAGGACAGAAGGAAGCCCAGAAGAAGCTCCCCAAAGGGGGTCCTTCCATCACCCCCCCTCAAAAAAAGACACTTACTGAAGAATACCAGGATCCCAGCAATCACACCCACCAGGACAAGAGCAGCCACAACGCAGCCAATGATGATCCCCAGGTTGGATTTTGGTTCTGAATTGGGAGAAAGAGCAGATCATTGAAGGAGAAGCCCAAACAAACTTCCCAAGAGAGACCTAAAGAAATGAAAGCTGGAAATTTCCCAAAATTAAAATCTCCATGGGCTCATTTTTGTGTCCCTCTCAGGGTAACGTGAAGGAGCCTTGCTAACCGTTGTTAGAGGACGTGTCCTCCTGACGCTGCCTCCTTCTCCCACCAGCCCAGCATGAAGGCAGCTGGATTCATCTTTGGCTTTTCGACTCAAAAGCAGCCCTTTGCCACCTTGTGACTCTCAGCAGCTTACAAAACAAAAAGGTCCCCAACACAATAAAATAAACAAAATTTGTTAAACAAAAACATTTTGGGAATTGGGCAGATCTATTTTTGCATTTTATTATTTAAAGTAAAATAGTTCGTATCACCTAGACTTGTTTTGTGAAGTACACACTTTCATTTCTTTGGCTAGTCCAGAACTAGCATAAAATTGTATTTTGTGCTTCCAGAATGTCAGCATGAAAATGGAATTGGGTGATATCCAGCTTCTAGATGGTCCCAAAAATGGCAGAAATAGAATAACGGAATAACAGAGTTGGAGAGGACCCTGGAGGTCTTCCAGTCTGACCCCCTGCTCAAACCAGAGGCCCTAAACCATTCCAGACAAGTGACTCTCCAGTCTCTTCTTAAATGCTTCCAGTGATGGAGCCCCCACAACTTCTGAAGGGAAGCCATTCCTCTCATTAATTGTCCTCCCTGTCAGGAAATTTCTCCTCAGTTCTAGGTTGCTTCTCTCCTTGTTTAGTTTCCACCCATGGCTTCTTGTCCTGCCCTCAGGAGCTTTGGAGAATAGCTTGACTGCCTCTTCTTTGTGGCAGCCCCTGAGATATTGGGACGTATCATGTCACCCCCAGTCCTTCTTTTCATTAAACCAGAAATGCCCAATTCCTGCAACTGCTCTTCATAGATTTTGGCCTCCAGGCTCCTAACCATCTTTCTTGCCCTTCTCTGCACTTTTTCCAGAGTCTCAACATCTTTTCTATATCGTGGCAACCAAAACTGGATGAAGAATTCCACAGATGGTCTCACCAAGGCATTATAAAGGGGTATTGCTTGGGGGGGAAGCAGGTTTGAGGAGGGAAGTTTAAATTTAAATTTCTCTTGCACAAAATTCAGGATTCCCATTGAATAGCAATCATTCCACTTGTGAATTTGGTGCTTGGTATAAACAGCAACAAAAATAAAAGGAATATTTTATTTTGCCTGGGATATCAGCATAACAATTACATTTGAATATTTCTTGTATCACAGTGACAATCATCAATAAAAAAAATTGAATGTGAATTTTGCCACTTTGGAAGTCCAGTGTATGTTAAGGACACTTCTGAGCATATACAGAACTCTTTGAAAGAGGGCTTTTTTCCTTGGGTTTTATGCTGAGCCTCAGGAATTCACATATCAGATCATAAAATAAGGTGCAACTTCTTTCTTAGAGCAGCAACACACAGTGACCTTTTGACCTTGAAAGCAGGAAACCCTGTTAGTCTCTGATGACAATAAAACTCAGACTTCTTAGCCTCTTTTCTGACTCCTGATGCATCAGTCCAGCCACTCTCTGCATTTCCTGAAGTCGGCTGCACTTCATCCATTTTAGTCAAAATTTTCCTTCAGAAAAGGGGCAACCAGACTCCTCCTGATTCTTGTACTTTAGGAATTGTGAACAAAAGGAAATCTGTTTCTGGTGCTGGGGGCAAGGAACGGGGAAGGCCTAAGAGAGGATCTGAGGGCATTTCATGAGGATCGGCCAACTCTTGGGATGGGACTCTGTACTTTCCATCCCCTGAAGTCAGTTCTGTGCTCTGGTCCCTGCAGCTGCACCAGCCTCAAACACTGGAAAACCCAATGGATGAAAGCTCAGGTTTGCTCACACCTGGACACATCTGGGGCCAGATTCCTCTCCCACCACCTCCCAGCCTGCCAAAGAGCCCAGCCTTCCCCTCCCTGCAGCCTCTCACCTTCCAGGGCCAGGTCCAGAGGCTCCGGCAGGCCGTCGTGCTCCACGTGGCACCGATAGCGGCCCCTCTCTTTGGGGTCGATCCGGATGCTGAGCCAGTAGTGGTAGGTCCCATCCGCGTTGGGGGCCAGAGACCCATGGAAGGTCTCCTCCAGCCAGACCTCCCCGTCCCTCCTCCAGGAGGCATCGATCTCCCTGGGGTAGAAGCCATCCAGGCGGCAGATGTGCGTCTCCATCCCATCCTCCACCTCTGTCTTGCCTCTCACCGTCACCCCTGGGGGCTCTGCAGAAACGGCACCCCCAGAATTAACTCTCAGCCCCTCCAGAGCTTGAAAGGGGGGTGAGAAACATGGAAGGGCAGGAAAATCTCCCAGCACTTAGTTGTAACCCCAGGATTTAAACTTCACACCTGCAGCATCTCCAAAAGTTTTAGGAAATGCTCCAAATCTGGAAAATGCTCAACCACAAGAACTCCTGATTTTCCCAAATTGAGGGTCCAAGGAAATTCCTCTCTGACTGCTTTGAACTCTGACTGATCTTGGGCTGCTCCCTTCAGGGGAGGGAGAGTGGAGATGGTCTTTTAAGTTCCCTTTCAAGGCAACCACAACAACACAGAAGTTGCTCCCTACTTCTTGGTTCCTCTTCTGCTCCCCAGAATCTGAGGCTGCTCCAGGCCTCTTTCCAAGGGACACAACCACAATGTTGTGAGCAAGAGAGCCGGAATCAGAGGAAAAAGGGGCTCAGGGATTTCGGAATTTCTCACTGATCTGTTTGGAAAACAGATTTTGTCTCTCAAAAGGGGGGGGGAAGGGCAGAGGGAGGTGATGCCAATGGAAGAGAGAGAAGGTCCCCCCTGGCAGGGAGGGGCTGTTGGCAATCTGGGGGGGGGGGGAGGATTCCCCCCTTGATCCTAATCTCAACCAGCTGATCCTGGAGGGATCAAAGAGCCAAGAGGGGGAGGGGTGGTCTGGATGGTGAATTAATAACAAATGACAGGAAAAGGTTATAAGGTGACCCCCCCTGTGGGGGGAGGGGGCCGTTTTGAGGAAAGAGTCACTAAGTCAGAATTGAGGGAACCTGTTTGAGGTTGAAGAGAAAGATCTACAAAAACTATGGGGGATCCCCCCACCCTGGAAAGCGAACCCCTCATCCATGGGCTTCTTTGCCCAAGTGGGGGCTCTGATGATGTCTTATGAAGGGCGGAAGAGGAGCCCCCACAATGGTGGGCATGGGAGGCCCCCCAATCGGGTGCAAGACTGGGAGGGAGCCCCCCGTGGGATGTGGGGGGAAGGAGAGTTCATGGGGGGAGATTCAGGGAGCCCATCACTCTTGACTACCGTTGGGCTAATGGGGGTTTCCCTGAATAGCCCCAAATGGTTGCCTCATTGTGGGCAGTGAACAGGACACCCGGAGGGGCTTTTCCTGCCAGGGAGAGGCTGCATTTCCTGGTCCACCGAATGGCTGCCTGGCAATGGGAACCCAACAGGGCTTCCCGTGTCCTGCAAGAGGGGCTGGAAGGGGAGGAGGAGGAGGATTCCCACCAGGGCAAACAGGCTCCAGACAAGGGACCCAAAGGGGCTGAATGTGTCAGAGAAATCCGGCCATCAAGGAGGAAAGTCCAGCCTGGATCCAGATGCTCACCTGTCCTCAGCAGCGTCTCTTTCCCGTAGGACAGGTACTTCTTTATCCAGTCAATGCATTCCTTCTCCAGGTAGGACTTCCAGTACTGATTCCGTGCTGGAATACCATCCCATTTCCTCTTGGTGATCTGGGCCTGGGGGATGGGAGCCACCCAGGTGAGGGTCTCCTTGTCAAAGGAGATGAAGTCCCTCCCATCATATCCGTCCTGTATAAACCCTTTTTTGCTCCCGTCTTTCTGGAGTTCGCAGCCATACATGCTCTGTATTATGTGAAAGCCTGAAATAGGGACAGGAAAATGGTTTGGGGAGTCCTGACGATAGACAGAGACCCTCCCTCCCTGCAGGGACCTTGACACAGGCACTGACACCCCCATTTCCTCCCTAGAGTTCAAGGGAAAGAAAGCCCCCATCACTAGCCGCCCTTCTCCCCTCCCTCGACCCCCCTCCCTGCATTTCCCCCCCAGGATGGAGCCCCTGAACCTCCCCAGGAAAAAGGAGAAGCTGGAAAAGACAGCAGAGGATCCCAAGGGAGACCCAGAAAAGGGGGAGTCACAGAATAAACGGAGGGACGGAGACCCTTCCATCTTTCCTTCTGCTGTTCCTCTGCAGGGGAGACTCTTGGGGGGAAAGGAAGGGATCCCACAGAGAGAGAAAAGTTGCCTGAATCTGCGGCTGCTAAGAGGGACTGAGAATCTCATGGCCTCAAAGAGGATCTGGTCGATCTACTCAAAAGGTTGCAGGGATCCCTGTGACCATAAATCTTGGTCTATGTGCACAAATAGCACCATCACAAGGGCTGGTTCCCACTTTGGGCTAACCTGAAACAAACCAGGGTTTAGTGCAAAGAGGGAATGAAGCCTCGGAGGGACACAAAGGAATATTTTCCTCAGCCGCAGCAGCAAGTGGCCCAGTCTGATCTGGACACCCAAAGGGTTAATGGCCTTTGAAAGGAACTTGAAGATTACAGGCTCTGCAAGGCCCTGGAGCAGGTATTTCGTCTTCAAGTGAACAGATTCTTGGATTTAAGGAGAACACTGGATGTTTGAAAAACCAAAAAAACCAAATGGAAATCCTGAAATGTTTCTACTTCTGTTTGGCCTTGAGAGAGAGAAAGGACGCCAGAAACTCTCAAATCTAAGGAGAAACTACCTGTAAGTACAGTTGAACTAAACTGACAGGTCTTTTCCCTCCCTTTCCACACCCAGGAACGACGGGTGAGGGATCCTTTCTCTGAATCTTCTGCTCAGCCTGAGAAATTCCCTTTGGAGGAAGAGGAAGATCCTCGTGAGGTGCAGTCTGATCCTTCCCTCGAGAGGAGATTCCCTGATCTCCCCCTGGGAAAAATAGTTCTGGATTTCTGCCCAAGAAGAATCTCCTGCCATTCACAGGAAGGCCCAAAATATTTGGCTGCTGTTTTCAACTCCTGACAACAAGCTCAGTCTTATTTCAGAAGCATCAAAAGCAAAGAATGAAATTGTCTTATTCCACTTGAAGATAAAAATCTGTATTTTCTTATCTCAAATTTGGCACAGATTTGAATATTTGTGCAGGAAAAAGAAAGCACAGGGATCACACTGAAAAGGAAAGTTTCCTTTTTTATATTTAGTGTAAGAACACTATTAATGCATCTCTTCAGGTCTATGCATGAAACAATTTCAGCCCATCTTTGAGCCTGGATGTTCAGGGCTTCCCGGAGGCCTGAAAAATAGTTCAAGGGTTCCTCCAGGGTCAAAAGGTTGAGGAAGGCTGCTTAAGAGGGGCTAAAACACATTTATATTTAGAACTGCCGTGAAGAATATCAGAAATCGCTTCTTTATGTCTTTTTTCTTTCTTTATTTTCTTTAATTCTTTTCTTTTCTTGTACTTTTTTATTTTTCTTTGATTTCTTTCTTTTATCTCCTTTACTTTAGGTTACTTTCCATTAGTTTTTGTTTTTTGTTCAAAAAGTTTAATCCAAATTTTATAAAAAATTTAAAGGGCAAACAGGATATCAGTGATCATTAAAATACTATTGAAAACACAGAGAGGCTAATGTCAAAAACCTTTCCATGAATCAAGGGTGCCTCCACATCTGGAATATTCTCTGCAGTTTCTGCTCAAAAGACCCCAGAAAAGGACCGGAGGGAGCTGGGGAAGGTCCAGAGGAGGCGACTCAGGCGATGGGGGGGGTGGAAGGAGCCTCCCTTTGAGGGAAGGTTGGGACCTTTGGGGCTCTTTAGCCTGGAAAGGAGGCTCCCCTCCACTCTGGCCGGCCTCCTTCCTCCTTCCTCCACCAGGGGGAGCCCTCTGGGTGCAGCTCTGCTCCCCTGGGAGGCCAGCAGGGGGCCTGGAGGGATCTGGGGGGATCCTGGGGGATCAGGGGCAGGACTGGATGAGCTCTGGGGTCTCCCTGGAGGGGGGGGGAGGAAAAGGGCGGGGCTGCCCCTCCTTGGGATGAAAGGAGGGGAAATGGCTGAGGTTTGTGGAGAAGCTTTTCCTCAGCCGAAAGCAGCCTATCGTTACACCCAGATTTCCTTGCACCCCTTTCCTAAATAAGGTTCCTTGAAGGGGAATCTTGTCCACCCCAAAAGATGGCAGAATGGGGGGAGGGGCTGCTGAAGGAAGAGTCTCCCCCCCCTCCAGGGCAGCCCCACCAAGAGGGCAGGGCAGGAGTCCAGCCTGAGGGACCAAGGATGGGAAGCCATGAAGGCCCTGAGAGACTCTTGCAGGGCCCCAAATGGAGGTTTGTTTCTTTTCTCTCTTTCCCCCTCAAGATTGGGAGGATCCCGGCCCTGTGACCCCCCCTCCAAGAGCCCCCCACCCCATTTGGGCCTCCTGGCCTCTCCTCCCACCTGGAGGATGAGAAGAAGCTCCTGGCATTCGGGCCCCACTCCTCCCTCCAACAAGGGGGGGGAGGAAAGGGATCTAGTCTCCCCAGGTGGATCTCCACCTGATCCCTCATTTCTCTGGGGTGGAAACAGACAGAAGGACGAGGACCTGCTTCCCCCAGGATCTCCTTAGGATCCCCCTGCCCCTTTTTTTTGGGGGGGGGGAGACTTGTGATTCCCTTCCTCCCCCACAGCAGGAGATCCACTAAGGACCCTCCGTCTTCCATGGGGGGAGGGGAGATTTTGGTCCCTTTTTACCTCAGTTTATATCAATATCCATGTCAACATTCAGACAGACAGATGGATAAATTGAAACACGTTTTCATTAACTGCAGTTGGAAGAAAATGTCAGCTATGGAGGCAAGGACAATCTTATATTGATTAAAATAAAAGAATAAACATCTAAAAAAAGACTTTTTAAATGGTGTGGAGGCTGCTTTTCCCTTTGAAGGGACCCCCCCCCTCCCCCCCTCTGGTTCCTGGGGAGGGGAATATGGGGCCGGAGGAGCCACCAGACCCATCACTCACCTTCGCTCTGATTGTAGCGATTCCTCAGAGTCTCCAGGTTTCCTCTGAACGTCTCCTCATCAGCACGTGATATCTGGGTGTTTCTGTCCCAGTACTGGGGATCCTCCTTCCCCACATACTTCTCTATCCAGGAGACTCGAGGCTGCATCCTCCGGCTGTGGCTGTCGTAGTGAACAAAGACCTGACCGTCCACGTACCCCACAGTCACAAACTGGGGCAGCCCCTGACTGGGGTCTGAGATGGAGGTGAAGAAATACTTCATGGAGTGGGAGGAGGCGCCTGGAAGGGACCCAGAGGGGCAGAGTTAGGGGGCTTCAGTCAAGGGCCCTGATCCCACGGAGGCTCCCACCTGAGGCTCTGGGGAGGAAGGAGGAAGAGGAAGAAGAGAGATGGGGGGGCAGAGGAGGAAGGGGGGAAGGAAGGGGGAGATGGTGGGAGAGGAGGCAGGAGGTGGAATGAGGGAGCGACTGAGAGGGAGAGAAGCAGCTTCTGGAGGGCCTGAAGGGTTGGAGGGCAGGGAAGGGCTCCCCCTGCCCCCAATTGTGCCCTCCCCTCTTCCATCAAGGCCTCCCTCAAACCCCCTTCTGGCCTGCTCAGTCTCTGCCCCAAGGAGGCTGCAGTGGCCCCACAGGGAAAAGGGCGGATTCCCCCCCAGGAGCTCAAAAGCAGCAGGAAACCCCACCTGGACACCCCAAATTTCAATTCACAGGAAAAAAAAAAGTCTAAGGGCCAAAGTGGATGGTTTATAGCGGCAGATATTAGGGGAGATTTTATAAAACGGGGGAGGGGAAGGGAGAGCCAGGGGATCCTTAGGGGAAACCCAAACGGGGGAAGGCAAAGGGAAAGGAGCAGCAATGAAGCCACGGAGACCCCAGATCTTCCTCCTGTCCCCCTTCCCATCGCTGGAAAATCCCCCCTCCCCTCCCAGAGTTCAGTCCTCTGAGCAGGAATCGGCCTTGAACCCAGGACTCAGAGGGGCTCCCCCTCATTCCACAGAGAATTTCACTGGGATCATCCCAAGATTGCTTCATTCCTGCAACCCAGTTAGGGCCCTGAAACCATCATCCACGGACGCTTTCCATTGGACCAGATTTCCTCTGAATCTCACCCTTCACTTTCCGCAGAAGCCGCTCTGAATCCTGTCCTCCTCTGGGGCTGATCCTGCACTTTGTCAGGCAGAAATGCCCCTCAGCCAACTTGGGAGGGGATTGTGATCCTGGCTACTCAACTCTGCCCATGATCAGTGAGTGGAAGGTAAAGGCCTAAATCAGAGTTCCTCAGACTCAGCCATTTGGACTTCAATTCCCAGAATTCCCCTCACCCTATAGAAACCCAGGGGGCCTCTCCACCCTGCCCCCACCCCCTGCCCCCACTGGGCCTGATTGGGAGTTCCTGCTGAAAACACCCATGTGTTTTTGGGGGGCTCAGCTGGGGTCCTCTCCCTAAACTCATCCTCTGTGGGGAGGGTCCTGTCACCTTTCAAGCCCCTCTGGTGAACCAAAGATTAAACACAGAAAATTATTTCACTTTCCATCATGCAAACTCCTGACTGAGGATCATCCGAGTTTTTCCAGCCCTTCCTTGGAGGACAGGCTCAATTCACAAGACATGAAACTTTACTAACAAGGAGGGAAAAAATCACATTAAGTCACCGTTTAGTTTCCATTGTCAAAATACAAACAGGGAAGAGACTCTCAGGCTGCCCAATGAACAGAAAAAAAAACAGCTTCTAAGCAGGTTAAAAGAATCAAAAGAAAATAAAATGAATAAAATGCTGCTGGGAAATCGATTCAGCTGGAAAATCCCCAAGGCCCCTTTTTGGTGTCCATTCTGAAAGCTCTTCAGGTCAGAAATTCTTCCAGGGCACCCAAGATTTTAAAGATCATTTTCAGGATCGTTCATGGGATTTATTGGGGCAGAACCAGGGTCTGCATACAAAAGGGCAGGACCGCCAAAGCCCAGAGAAATAAATGCAGGTAGTCCTCGACTTATATGACCATAATTGAGCCCATATTTTTTGTTGCTAAGCGAGACATTTGTTAAGTGAGTTTTTTCCTCCATTTTACAAATTTTCTTGCCACAGTTGTTAAATGAATGGTTGCAGTTGTTAAATAAATAACCTGGTTGTTAAGTGAATCTGGCTTCTCCATGGACTTTGCTTGTGAGAACGCTGCAAAAGGGGCTCATGTGATATGCGGAGACTGCGACCGTCATAAATATGAACCAGTTGCCCAGCATCCAAATCTCGGTCACATGTCAATAAGGATGCTAAAATGGTCATGAGGGTGGAAAATGGTCATACTGTCGCTTTTTTCAATGGCATTGCAACTTTGGTCACTAAATGAACTGTTGTAAGTCGAGGACTGCCTGTAGTCCCACTGCCCATTCCCTCCAGTATGGCCTCCCAGTCCTTCCCAGTCCAAGGCAAAGGCCTGGGCCTCCTTCTTCCTGCTCCTCCCCACAATCCCAGGGGCTTCTCAGAGCTTTTGGGGAGAGGGATCCCAGATCCACTTCCTGCTCTGGGGAGATTTCGGAATCCAAAAGGGATCACAGAATTTCCCTAACAGAAGGAGGGGGGATCGGACTCTCCGTGATCCAGAACCGGCTTCTTCCCCTTCTGGGGCTGAGCAGCGATTCATTTCATGGTCACCATCCAGAGGTGTTTCTCTCTTCTTTTACCTCCAAGCCAGTTTATTTAACCCTTAAGATCCTGCCAACTTTTTTAATGTCTTTTGAAAAGTTGCTGTATTAATAATTTCTCAGAGCAAACAGCCAGGAACACCCCAAGTTCCTGAATACTAAGGAATAATTATATATTTTAAATATTTTTTAATTTTGCAAACTGCCCCATGTTGGCAGCTTCTGAAATGGAAGAAGGAACCTCCTGGGAGGCAAATCTCTGCCTTTCCCAGAATAAATCTCGGGGGGTATTTTGGGTTTAGGATCACGGGGTGATGGTGGGGATCAGGAGAAAGTGACAATCAGGAAGGAGGAATATTTAGGGAGATTATGAAGAAGGGCTTCTTCTCTCCAGACTCTCATCCTGCTGCATTCACAGGACAACCTTGGCCCCATCGCTCCACTGCACCGGCATCTGCCAAGACACGGATCCGATGGGAGAAACCAGCCGGGTCCTCCCAGCTCCAGAAGCCCCAAAGAGCCCCAAAGCTCCCCCAAAGGCAGGAAAGGCGACCCAGGCGGAGGGAGGTTGGGCGAAGGCAGCCAGGAAGTTCGGGATCTGCCCGGATCCCCTGCAAACGCCGCTTTCCGACAACCGCCACTTCGGGGGAGGGAAAGAACGGCGCTTGGGGGCGCCCAGGTAGACTTGAGGGACACCTGGAGGGGCCACCCTTGTCCTGTTCCCCGGGGGGCTCTCCTGGGATTAGGGGGGAGGCAACAGAGTCCTCCCAACGTTTTGGGACCTAACCAAACAGGGGCCACGGGGGGGGGGGAGGGGAGCGGACTGGAAAGAGGACCGAACCAGGGACTCTATTTCTGGGAATAAACTTTTGGGGGGCGGAGAGAGAAAGAGTCCCGGGAAGGAAAAAGGGGCCGGATCTCCCGAAGGCCCCAAAGGGACTCACCAACGCAGCTCTCCCGGAGGGCGACCGCCAGCAGCACCAGGAGCCCGAGGGGCGCCGAGCGCAGAGCCATCCTGGCCGCGACCCTCAAGCAGCCCCGGATCTCCTGGACAGGCGCAGGCAGAGAAAGACGCGCCCCGCCTGAGCAACTGCGCAACAACCCAGAGAAAGGCCGCGATTGGCCAGGCTCAACCAGTAGAAAAAAAGTATCCCCGTGTCGTCATTGTTGCTAGGCAGACGTCCAGGCGCCACCGGCCAGAGAGGAGGGAAAGGAAAGCGAAAGTGCCATCAGGAAATCCCCTTCCAGATGCATCGTTTTTGTTTCTCCGCCAAGTGTCTCCCACCGACCCCAATCCCCTTTTAGCACTTATCCTCTGAAAAACGAGGCAGTCTTGGGATCAAGAGAGGGAGAGCAGCATCAAGAGAACCGGAGAAATGGGAATCCCGGTTTATGGGGCCCAAGTGAGCCCCCCCCCCCCCCCCCGAGTGCTGGACCCACTTCCGGTCTCCAGGAGTCCAGCAAGAGGCGGAGAGCCTGGAAAGAGCGCAGGGAGGAGCAAGAGAGAAGATGGAGGGAGGTTGAAGGGAAGGAGGAACCGTCGGGAGAGCCAGGGAGGCCCAGCCTGTGGAAGAGAGGAATGGAGGCTGGGTGTTTAGGGCCTGTTAACCGTCTTCCAGCCCTTGAGGGGCTTTCCCAGAGAAGAAGAAGGGAAGGACCTCTTCTCCAAAGCCCCAGAGGGCAGGGCAGGAAGGAAGCCATGGGTGGAAGCTTCCTCAAGAGAGATCCAACCTAGGAGTCAGGAGAAATTTTCTAACAGTGAGAACAATTAATCAGTGGAATAATTTACATCCTCCGAATTGTGGCTTCTCCCTCACTGGAAGTTTCCAAAAATAGACTGGGGAACTGTGAGGCTGGGATGGTATTAGGTCTCCTCCTGCCTGGATCTGAGGGGTGGACTAGGAGACCTCTGAGGTCCTTTCTAGCCCTATGATTCTGTGTTTTACCTCAGACTCCCCAAAGGATCTTCGCTCTGGATAAAAATGCTCAAAGGCTTCTTTTGTGGCCTCTTCAAGGCGAAGGTATTTCTTTCTAGGGAAAAATGCCAGACGGATCAAACACAGCATATAAATTCCCTGCTTCCTTTTCTTCTCTGGTGAAGCCATGAATCTTTAGGAAGCTTCAAACTCTTCCCTTTTCCCACCGTAAACAAAGATGGCTGCTCCCTCCTTTTCCGGTTCTTCTGGAGACTCCTTGGACTCAAATAATAAATCCCTCTTCCGATTACAGGTGTTATTATGACTCACGAATTCGGCTGATTTTATATTTCCTATGATGAACAGCTTCAGAATCATTTGCTTTCTTCTGCAGTCACCTTTCCACTGAGCATGTACAGAGTGGAAATTAGGCCCTGTCTATGGGGAAGAGGAGGGGATAGCCTGATAGCTCAGGAATATCAAATATAGAACATAAAAGAATGTAAATCTTTGTACGCTACCGATTTTGTGATTTTGTTATTTCTACCCCACACCTTACTACGTCCTATGTTTCTATTCCAGGCTATCATGTTCCCTTTAACAATTTCTTCCTCTAATTCTACCTCTAATAAATAATTATAAAATTTTGTTATATTTTTTTTGCCTGATCCTAATAAAATTTTATCTAATGGCTGGAGTTTATTATTAATTCCAAATTCTTTCTTGTCCTGTTTGTATCTACTTTGAATTTGAGGATATGCCCACAGATCAATTTTTAATCCCTGATCTTGGAGGTCTTGCCACGATTTCAGATTTCCTTCCGTATCCAATAGATCCTTATATTTAATCATTTTAGTAATATCCAAATTATTTGGGTGAATCGTTGCCTCCATTGTTGAGATTCAGATTGGTATCTTTAAGTAGTGTTTTTTCCCTATTTTCTTCCAATTGGTCAATAATGAATCTCTTGATTAGATGTCTGTGAAAATATTTCTGGCTATTTTTCCCAATCTCCCATTAAAAAATGCCTATAAAATGTTTTATAGGTGGCACCTTTCTCCTTCGGGATTAGCAAAGATGCACCCCAATATGAGTCCAAACTTCTGGAAATGCAAAAAAAAGAGGGAACTTTCTTCCATATGTGGTGGTCTTGTACAGAAGCTCAAAACTATTGGCAGAAAATTAGAAATTGGCTGGAGGAAATGACAAGAGAACAGGCTGAATTTAAACCAGAGTCCTTTCTATTAGGAATTTTTGATAAAGAACTACCAAAAAAAGTGAAATATATAATAATACATATTTTGACAGCGGCCAGATTGGCTTTTGCACAATGTTGGAAACAGCCTCATGTTCCATCAGAGGAGATGATTATTCAACAAATTTCAAGTTGTGCAGAAATGGTCAAATTAACCTTGGCATTAAAAGATAAAGATACTTCAATATATTACGACAGGTGGAACTGCTGGTACAGATGGTTAGATCAAAGATAGGTTTCACACTAAAAGGCAAAAGAAGATATGATAGAATCATAGTAGTGATATACAGAGATATGGAAGGATTAATTGTGTATATGGTATAAAATAAGGATAAAAAGGAGGTCTCACAAACTGTTGAAGATGAAAACGTTTTTAATTGTTTTCTATCTTTTTCTTTCTATTCTTTTTTTCTTGTTTTCCTTTTCTATGTTGCATTTATGTGTGTGTTGTTGGTCTATTTTAACTGTAAAATCAATAAAGTATTTTTTTTTAAAAAAAGAATGTAAATCTTTGAAAATCTTTCAAATGGATAAAAGTCTCATCAAAGCCCTAAGAATCTCCAGAAACAAAGATGAGCTGGAGAATGGCGCCCCCTGCTGGCCTGCAGCTTTATAGATTCTCCTCTCAATTAGCAAAGCGGGGAAAGAAAAAACGATCCCATCAGAAGAAAAGCCTCAAATAGTGTTTTAAGCACCAAGCCAGACAGAAATGAATCAAATTATGTAGAAACAAGCCAGTGCAAGATGGAACTGATCAAATTGGCTCCTGGATTATGTAAGCTCCCTTTCTCTTTGCCGGCTTCTTTCTGAGACAGACAGACAGACAGACAAACTACAGACTTGCAACAGGCAATTCCTGACAATGATGGGATGGGAAGGTTTTGCTCTCTTGTATTAAATGAAATGAATGTAATCTTGTGCCCAAAAAGACAAATATCATTGACCAGAAGTGAACACTAATCCTGTGAAAAAAAATTAACATAGATTGCTTGTAAATAACACTGCAACCCTTCAAAAAGACCTTGACTATGTATCAGAATGGTCAAACAAATGGCAACTTCAAATCTCAACAAATAAATGCTCTGTCCTACATATTGGCAAAAAATATCAGAAAATATAATACAGGCTGAACAGTCAAGACCTTGTTGATGATCCAAACTGTCATATGCCCCTGGTGGAGTCTGACTCTGAGGAAGAGGAGGAACAGCCAACAGGGCGTGGGAGTGTGGCTCCAGAGGTGGGGGAGGAGGCTGGGGAAGGGCAGAGGCCGGCTGAGCAGTCAGAGGAGGATCCAGGCCTATCCACTATACATCCTAGGGCACGCAGCGAGGAGAGGATCAGGGAAAAGCGAGGTCTACTCAAGAGGAGATTACCATGATCCTCCTTGTGGCATGCAAGTGGGAGCTATGTATATACGTTTTTCAGCTACGTAGTTAGAATTGCTGGAGTCAGTTAGTGTTTACCTTGAAAGAGGTTTATCTTTGTTGGCGTTCTTCCCATGGACTTTTCTCAGTTATTTGCCTGGAGTTTATGACTAATTATCTCGGCTTCCTTCAGAACTCTCATCAATGAAGTTTCTTTTGGTTTTCTGTTAGCCTCATTATTTACTTTTGTGACTTTAACCTGTGCCTAATAAAACAGTGAAGTGAAGTTGAAGGCCTTACTGGACTTTAATATATGTTTTGGGTTTTGGGTTATTTTGAGAGACTACGGGTCATCACACAAACTCTGTCAAGGATCTTGGAGTACTCATCTCTAATGATCTAAGTGCTAGAGCCCACTGTAATTACATAGCGAAAACGCCGTTAAAAATTGTTAACCTAATCTTATGTAGCTTTTTCTCTGGTAATATTACACTAATAAGTAGAGCATACAAAACATTTGCTAGACCAATATTTGAATGCAGCTCATCAGTCTGGAACCCACATTACGTACCTGATATTAACACAGTTGAGAAAGTCCAGAAATATTTCACAAGAAGAGTTCTCCACTCCTCTATTCGTTGTTGAATACCTTATTCCACCAGACTTGAAATTCTAGACCTAGAAAATCTAGAACTACGCCGCCTTTGGTCCGATCTAAGTATAGTATATAAAATCGTGCATTGCAATGTCCTACCTGTCAATGAATACTTCAGCTTCAACCATAACAACACAAGAGCAAATAATAGATACAAACTCAAGTTTAATTGCACCAAACTTGATTGCAGGAAATACAACTTCAGCAACAGAGTGGTCAATGTCTGGAATACTCTACCTGACTCTGTAGTTTCTTCCGCAAACCCCAAAAACTTTAACCTTAGACTGTCTACTATTGACCTCACCCCTTTCCTAAGAGATCTGTAGGGGACGTGCATAAGCACACCAACGTACCTACCGTCCCTGTCCTATTGTTTCTTTTATTTTTTTTTATTTTTCTTATATGTATCCATGTATTCATAACTATGTTTTTTATTTATACCTATCATCTTGTAAGCAATTGACATAAATAAATAAATGAATAATCCAGAGGGCAAATCTTATGGTCAAGAGAGGGAGGGAGGGATCTGTAGCCTCTGGCAGAGAAGAATTGCGGGGAGAGACATGATAACTGCCTTTCAGAACTTGGGGGGCTGCCACAAAGAAGGGTTCGACTTTTTCTCCGGAGAGCCCCCCCCCCAAAAAAAAAAAATCCTGGGTAGAAGAGAGCTCCAACCTAGAAGTAAGGAGGAAACTTCCAACAGCGAGAACCTTTCCTCAATGGAATCGTTCTCCTCCGGGAGTTGTGGCTGCTCCATCACTGGAGGTTTTCAGAAATAAACTGGATAACCTTTTGACCAGGATGGTATAAGCTCTCCTGCCTTAAGCCGGAGGTTGGACTGGAAGACCTCTGAGGTCCCTCCCAACCCTACGATTCTATATCCCAGGTCACAAACTCCGAGTAATCTTCGCTCTGGATGAAAAGGCTCAAAAGGCTCTTGTGGAAGTTTGAAGATGAAGCTGGCCAGTCTGAAGAATCTAATAAATAAATGAATGTCTAAAACTTTTGATTCGGAAGAATGGACTCAAATACAGATTGACTTCTCACCAAATGTTTTAAAGCAGCCATGTCAAACCTTTGGGCTTCCTTGGGCAGCATTGGGTGAAAAGCAATTGGCTTGGGCTGCACCCTTGCAAGGCCGATTTTTTCCCCCAGATTTTGTTCTATTGTACTTTATTAATTTATTTGATTCTTTTTGCTAGTTTTTATTTGTTTTATTGTTTTAAATATGGTTTTACATTCTGTAAGACGCCTTGTGTTGCAATGGGTGAATAGGCAGCAATATAAATTCAATAAATAAATAATACATAAATAAATAGCACTTAGACCTATATACCTCTTTACATTGCTTTTACAGCCCCCTCTAAGCGCTTTACAGAGTCAGCCTTTTGCCCCCAACAATCTGGGTCCTCATTTTACCACCTCGGAAGGATGGAAGGCTGAGTCATCCTTGAGCCGGTGGGGTTTGAATTTAGCCGGCAGTCAGCAAAAGTAGTCTGCAGTACTGCACTCTAACCACTGAGCCACAGAGGCAGATATATAAAGTGTATAAATTATATAATATAGTTAATATACACTTTTTATTTTTTTTATATTGTTTAACATTAAAAGTGTTCTGGGGCTGCATTGTTAGCTGCCCAAGGCTGAGTGTGACTCTCGTGTTGCAGGTTGGAAACTCTCCCCTTTTTGGGCTCTCTTGAGGGCATCTAGGAAGCCCCAAAGGGCATTGATGTGAAAGACCCCCCCTTTCACTCAACTTACATCAGTTCATTTAGTGACCTTTCAAAGTTACAATGGCACTGAAAAAACAGATATGACCATTTTTCACACTTATGACCCTTCAGCATCCTCAAGCGCACGTGATTTACATTTGGGCACTTGGCAACTGACTCATATTTGTGACGGTTGCCGAGTCCCGCAGTCATGGGGTCCCCTTTTCTGATCTTCGGAGAAGCAAAGTCAATGGGGAAGCCGGATTCACTTAACAACCATGTTACTAATTTAACTAGTGCAGTGATTCACTTAACAACCGTGGCAAGAATGGTCATAAAATGGGGCAAAACTCACTCGACACATTTCTCACTTAGCAACATAAATTTTGGAGCCAATTGTAGTTGTAGCTTGAGGACTTTCTGTTATATGGGGGTCTTTTTTCTCATCAATCAAGGGTCTCCCCACTCTTGGGCCACCGCATTTTATTGGGCACCTGAAGAGCCCAGAGGGAACCTCCCAGAAGCAGGAGAAGCTGACCTTCTGCAAGGGGACCAGGACGGCTCTGGCCGGGCATTGAACTCGTGTCTCCCGAAGGGCCCCTGAGTCAGGCCCAGAGACCAGCAACTTGGCCAAGACCCTGAGGCTAGAGAAACCTCTGGACACAGGAGCAAAATGGCTGCCTCCTCCTCGAGGACCACACAGAAGCCCCCCCGTTTTTGCCTTGGTTCCTCCTCTTCCTACCACTCAAAGTGACATCAGGGTCTCTGAACAGCCAGGAGGGGGAAATCCTTGTTATTTAAGGGGACCAGGGTGGCTCTGGCGGGCATTGAACTCCTGTCTCCTGAAAACCCCCTCGGTGAGGCTCAGAGAGCCTGAGGCAAAGGTGGATTTGAGGGGAAAGCAGCCTCTGTTGCTGCCACCCCCAAGTCAAGGCCAAACAGCCATTTTACACAGGAGCAGCTGGTGATGCTAGAGAAAGAGCTGGACGTGGGAGCAAAATGGCTGCCTCCTCCTCCCCAAAATGGCTGCCTCCTCCTCCCCAAAAGGGCCCACAGGAGCCCCCCGCACACAACAAACACACTTCATGCTCCTTCCAGGCTTTGCCTTGGTTCCTCCCCTTCCTCCCACTCAGAGTGAAATTGGGGTCTCTGAGCAACAAGGAGGGAAAAAACTTTGCTCTTCCCAACTTTCAATGACAGGTAGAAACTGTCAGGTAAGAAGAAAGCAAAAGCATTTATTTTCAGCAAACCATTTTCATATTCTTACAGTTTGTGTACAATGGTTAATGGGGGAAGCAGCCAGGCCAAACTGAATCTCCTGTTCCATTTTTCTTAGAATTGACCATTTTATTTTATTAAAAAGATTAAAATACAAAAGAAAAGGATTGAATAGAGACAGAAAAAAACTAAACAAAAACATTGAACAAATAATTAAAAAGAAAGAAAAGGACATATTATGGCCCCCATATTATGGCCTGAAGGGTTGGAGGGCAAGGAAGGGCTCCCCCTGCCCCCAATTGTGCCCTCCCCTCTTCCATCAAGGCCTCCCTCAAACCCCCTTCTGGCCTGCTCACTCTCTGCCCCAAGGAGGCTGCAGTGGCCCCACAGGGAAAAGGGGGGATTCCCCACCAGGAGCTCAAAAGCAGCAGGAAACCCCACCTGGACACCCCAAATTTCAATTCACAGGAAAAAAAAAAGTCTAAGGGCCAAAGTGGGTGGTTTATAGCAGCAGATATTAGGGGAGATTTTATAAAACGGGGGAGGGGAAGGGAGAGCCAGGGGATCCTTAGGGGAAACCCAAACGGGGGAAGGCAAAGGGAAGGGAGCAGCAATGAAGCCACGGAGACCCCAGATCTTCCTCCTGTCCCCCTTCCCATCGCTGGAAAATCCCCCCTCCCCTCCCAGAGTTCAGTCCTCTGAGCAGGAATCGGCCTTGAACCCAGGACTCAGAGGGGCTCCCCCTCATTCCACAGAGAATTTCACTGGGATCTTCCCAAGATTGCTTCATTCCTGCAACCCAGTTAGGGCCCTGAAACCATCATCCACGGACGCTTTCCATTGGACCAGATTTCCTCTGAATCTCACCCTTCACTTTCCGCAGAAGCCGCTCTGAATCCTGTCCTCCTCTGGGGCTGATCCTGCACTTTGTCTGGCAGAAATGCCCCTCAGCCAACTTGGGGAGGGGATTGTGATCCTGGCTACTCAACTCTGCCCATGATCAGTGAGTGCAAGTTAAAGGCCTAAATCGGAGTTCCTCAGGCTCAGCCATTTGGAGTTCAATTCCCAGAATTCCCCTCACCCTATAGAAACCCAGGGGGCCTCTCCACCCTGCCCCCACCCCCTGCCCCCACTGGGCCTGATTGGGAGTTCCTGCTGAAAACACCCATGTGTTTTTGGGGGGCTCAGCTGGGGTCCTCTCCCTAAACTCATCCTCTGTGGGGAGGGTCCTGTCACCTTTCAAGCCCCTCTGGTGAACCAAAGATTAAACACAGAAAATTATTTCACTTTCCATCATGCAAACTCCTGACTGAGAATCATCCGAGTTTTTCCAGCCCTTCCTTGGAGGACAGGCTCAATTCACAAGACATGAAACTTTACTAACAAGGAGGGAAAAAATCACATTAAGACACCGTTTAGTTTCCATTGTCCAAATACAAACACGGAAGAGACGCTCAGGCTGCCCAATGAACAGAAAAAAAAACAGCTTCTAAGCAGGTTAAAAGAATCAAAAGAAAAAAAAATGAATAAAATGCTGCTGGGAAATCGATTCAGCTGGAAAATCCCCAAGGCCCCTTTTTGGTGTCCATTCTGAAAGCTCTTCAGGTCAGAAATTCTTCCAGGGCACCCAAGATTTTAAAGATCGTTTTCAGGATCGTTCATGGGATTTATTTGGGCAGAACCAGGGTCTGCATACAAAAGGGCAGGACCTCCAAAGCCCAGAGAAATAAATGCAGGTAGTCCTCGACTTATATGACCATAATTGAGCCCATATTTTTTTGTTGCTAAGTGAGATATTTGTTAAGTGAGTTTTTTCCTCCATTTTACAAATTTTCTTGCCACAGTTGTTAAATGAATTGTTGCAGTTGTTAAATAAATAACCTGGTTGTTAAGTGAATCTGGCTTCTCCATGGACTTTGCTTGTGAGAACGCTGCAAAAGGGGCTCATGTGATATGGGGAGACTGCGACCGTCATAAATATGAACCAGTTGCCCAGCATCCAAATCTCGGTCACATGTCAATGAGGATGCTAAAATGGTCATGAGGGTGGAAAATGGTCATACTGTCGCTTTTTTCAATGGCATTGCAACTTTGGTCACTAAATGAACTGTTGTAAGTCGAGGACTGCCTGTAGTCCCACTGCCCATTCCCTCCACTATGGCCTCCCAGTCCTTCCCAGTCCAAGGCAAAGGCCTGGGCCTCCTTCTTCCTGCTCCTCCCCACAATCCCAGGGGCTTCTCAGAGCTTTTGGGGAGAGGGATCCCAGATCCACTTCCTGCTCTGGGGAGATTTCGGAATCCAAAAGGGATCACAGAATTTCCCTAACAGAAGGAGGGGGGATCGGACTCTCCGTGATCCAGAACCGGCTTCTTCCCCTTCTGGGGCTGAGCAGCGATTCATTTCATGGTCACCATCCAGAGGTTTTTCTCTCTTCTTTTACCTCCAAGACAGTTTATTTAATCCTTAAGATGCTGCCAACTTTTTAAATGTCTTTTGCAAAGTTGCTGTATTAATAATTTCTCAGAGCAAACAGCCAGGAACACCCCAAGTTCCTGAATACTAAGGAATAATTATATATTTTAAATATTTTTTAATTTTGCAAACTGCCCCATGTTGGCAGCTTCTGAAATGGAAGAAGGAACCTCCTGGGAGGCAAATCTCTGCCTTTCCCAGAATAAATCTGGGGGGGGGGGTATTTTGGGTTTAGGATCACGGGGTGATGGTGGGGATCAGGAGAAAGTGACAATCAGGAAGGAGGAAGATTTAGGAAGATTATGAAGAAGGGCTTCTTCTCTCCAGACTCTCATCCTGCTGCATTCACAGGACAACCTTGGCCCCATCGCTCCACTGCACCGGCATCTGCCAAGACACGGATCCGATGGGAGAAACCAGCCGGGTCCTCCCAGCTCCAGAAGCCCCAAAGAGCCCCAAAGCTCCCCCAAAGGCAGGAAAGGCGACCCAGGCGGAGGGGGGTTGGGCGAAGGCAGCCAGGAAGTTCGGGATCTGCCCGGATCCCCTGCAAACGCCGCTTTCCGACAACCGCCACTTCGGGGGAGGGAAAGAACGGCGCTTGGGGGCGCCCAGGTAGACTTGACGGACACCTGGAGGGGCCACCCTTGTCCTGTTCCCCGGGGGGCTCTCCTGGGGTTAGGGGGGAGGCAGCAGGGTCCCCCCAACGTTTTGGGACCTAACCAAACAGGGGCCACGGGGGGGAGGGGAGCGGACTGGAAAGAGGACCGAACCAGGGACTCTATTTCTGGGAATAAACTTTTGGGGGGCGGAGAGAGAAAGAGTCCCGGGAAGGAAAAAGGGGCCGGATCTCCCGAAGGCCCCAAAGGGACTCACCAACGCAGCTCTCCCGTAGGGCGACCGCCAGCAGCACCAGGAGCCCGAGGGGCGCCGAGCGCAGAGCCATCCTGGCCGCGACCCTCAAGCAGCCCCGGATCTCCTGGACAGGCGCAGGCAGAGAAAGACGCGCCCCGCCTGAGCAACTGCGCAACAACCCAGAGAAAGGCCGCGATTGGCCAGGCTCAACCAGTAGAAAAAAAGTATCCCCGTGTCGTCATTGTTGCTAGGCAGACGTCCAGGCGCCACCGGCCAGAGAGGAGGGAAAGGAAAGCGAAAGTGCAACCAGGAAATCCCCTTCCAGATGCGTCGTTTTTGTTTCTCCGCCAAGTGTCTCCCACCGACCCCAAACCCCTTTTAGCACTTATCTTCTGAAAAACGAGGCAGTCTTGGGATCAACAGAGGGAGAGCAGCATCAAGAGAACCGGAGAAATGGGGATCCCGGTTTATGGGGCCCAAGTGAGCCCCCCCCCCCCTCCCCCCGAGTGCCGGACCCACTTCCGGTCTCCAGGAGTCCAGCAAGAGGCGGAGAGCCTGGAAAGAGCGCAGGGAGGAGCAAGAGAGAAGATGGAGGGAGGTTGAAGGGAAGGAGGAACCGTCGGGAGAGCCAGGGAGGCCCAGCCTGTGGAAGAGAGGAATGGAGGCTGGGTGTTTAGGGCCTGTTAACCGTCTTCCAGCCCTTGAGGGGCTTTCCCAGAGAAGAAGAAGGGAAGGACCTCTTCTCCAAAGCCCCAGAGGGCAGGGCAGGAAGGAAGCCATGGGTGGAAGCTTCCTCAAGAGAGATCCAACCTAGAAGTCAGGAGAAATTTTCTAACAGTGAGAACAATTAATCAGTGGAATAATTTACTTCCTCCGAATTGTGGCTGCTCCCTCACTGGAAGTTCTCAAAAATAGACTGGGGAACTGTGAGGCTGGAGTGGTATTAGGTCTCCTCCTGCCTGGATCTGAGGGGTGGACTAGGAGACCTCTGAGATCCTTTCTAGCCCTATGATTCTGTGTTTTACCTCAGACTCCCCAAAGGATCTTCCCTCTGGATAAAAATGCTCAAAGGCTTCTTTTCTGACCTCTTCAAGGCGAAGATATTTCTTTCTAGGGAAAAATGCCACAGATCAAACACAGTATGTAAATTCCCTGCTTCCTTTTCTTCTCTGGTGAAGCCATGAATCTTTAGGAAGCTTCAAACTCTTCCCTTTTCCCACCGTAAACAAAGATGGCTGCTCCCTCCTTTTCCGGTTCTTCTGGAGGTTCCTTGGACTGAAATAATAAATCCCTCTTCCGATTGCAGTTGTTATTATGACTCCCGAATTCGGCTGATTTTATATTTCCCATGATGAACAGCTTCAGAATCATTTGCTTTCTTCTGCAGTCACCTTTCCACTGAGCATGTACAGAGTGGAAATTAGGCCCTGTCTATGGGGAAGAGGAGGGGATAGCCTGATAGCTCAAGAATATCAAATATAGAACATAAAAGAATGTAAATCTTTGTACGCTACCGATTTTGTGATTTTGTTATTTCTACCCCACACCTTACTACGTCCTATGTTTCT
The DNA here is from genome assembly GCF_049901715.1 of Pseudonaja textilis. Classification (NCBI taxonomy): domain Eukaryota; kingdom Metazoa; phylum Chordata; class Lepidosauria; order Squamata; family Elapidae; genus Pseudonaja; species Pseudonaja textilis. The sequence continues at coordinate 8,555,279 of NC_141991.1, forward strand.
ATTCCAGGCTATCATGTTCCCTTTAACAATTTCTTCCTCTAATTCTACCTCTAATAAATAATTATAAAATTTTGTCATATTTTTTTTGCCTGATCCTAATAAAATTTTATCTAATGGCTGGAATTTATTATTAATTCCAAATTCTTTCTTGTCCTGTTTGTATCTACTTTGAATTTGAGGATATGCCCACAGATCAATTTTTAATCCCTGATCTTGGAGGTCTTGCCACGATTTCAGATTTCCTTGCGTATCCAATAGGTCCTTATATTTAATCATTTTAGTAATATCCAAATTATTTGGGTGGATCGTTGCCTCCATTGTTGAGATCCAGATTGGTATCTTTAGGTAGTGTTTTTTCCCTGTTTTCTCCCAATTGGTCAATAATGAATCTCTGATTAGATTCTGAAAATATTTCTGGCTAGTTTTCCCAATATCCCATTAAAAAAATGCCTATAAAATGTTTTACAGGTGGCACCTTCCTCTTTTGGGATTAGCAAAGATGCACCCCAATATGAATCCGAACTGCTGGAAATGCAAAAAAAAAGAGGGAACTTTCTTCCATATGTGGTGGTCTTGTACAGAAGCTCAAAACTATTGGCAGAAAATTAGAAATTGGCTGGAGGAAATGACAAGAGATCAGACTGAATTTAAACCAGAGTCCTTTCTATTAGGGATCTTTGATAAAGAACTACCAAAAAAAGTGAAATATATAATAATACATATTTTGACAGCGGCCAGATTGGCTTCTGCACAATGTTGGAAACAGCCTCATGTTCCATCAGAGGAGATGATTATTCAACAAATTTCAAGTTGTGCAGAAATGGACAAATTAACCTTGGCATTAAACGATAAAGACACTTCAATATATTACGACAGCTGGAACTGCTGGTACAAATGGTTAGATCAAAGATAGGTTTCACACTAAAAGGCAAAAGAAGATATGATAGAATCATAGTAGCGATAGACAGAGATATGTAAGGATTAATTGTGTATATGGCATAAAACAAGGATAAAAAGGAGGCCTCACAAACTGTGGAAGATGAAAACGTTTTTAATTGTTTTCTATCTTTTTCTTTCTATTCTTTTTTTTCTTGTTTTCCTTTTCTATGTTTCATTTATGTGTGTGTTGTTGGTCTATTTTAACTGTAAAATCAATAAAGTATTTTTTTTTAAAAAAAGAATGTAAATCTTTGAAAATCTTTCAAATGGATAAAAGTCTCATCAAAGCCCTAAGAATCTCCAGAAAGAAAGATGAGCTGGAGAATGGCGCCCCCTGCTGGCCTTCAGCTTTATAGATTCTCCTCTCAATTAGCAAAGCAGGGAAAGAAAAAACGATCCCATCAGAAGAAAAGCCTCAAATAGTGTTTTAAGCACCAAGCCAGACAGAAATGAATCAAATGATGTAGAAACAAGCCAGTGCAAGATGGAACTGATCAAATTGGCTCCTGGATTATGTAAGCTCCCTTTCTCTTTGCCGGCTTCTTTCTGAGACAGACAGACAGACAAACAAACTACAGACTTGCAACAGGCAATTCCTGACAATGATGGGATGGGAAGGTTTTGCTCTCTTGTATTAAATGAAATGAATGTAATCTTGTGCCCAAAAAGACAAATATCATTGACCAGAAGTGAACACTAATCCTGTGAAAAAAAAATAACATAGATTTACAAAATAACACTGCAACCCTTCAAAAAGACCTTGACTATGTATCAGAATGGTCAAACAAATGGCAACTTCAAATCTCAACAAATAAATGCTTTGTCCTACATATTGGCAAAAAATATCAGAAAATATAATACAGGCTGAACAGTCAAGACCTTGTTGATCCAAACTGGTGGAATCTGACTCTGAGGAAGAGGAGGAACAGCCAACAGGGCGTGGGAGTGTGGCTCCAGAGGCGGGGGAGGAGGCTGGGGAAGGGCAGAGGCCGGCTGAGCAGTCAGAGGAGGATCCAGGCCCATCCACTATACATCCTAGGGCACGCAGCAAGGAGAGGATCAGGGAAAAGTGAGGTCTACTCAAGAGGAGATTACTATGATCCTCCTGGTGGCTTGCAGGTGGGAGCTATGTATATACGTTTTTCAGCTACTTAGTTAGAATTGCTGGAGTCAGTTAGTGTTTACCTTGAAAGAGGTTTATCTTTGTTGCTGTTCTCTCAGTTATTATACTTATTATACTTTTCTCGGTTATTTGCCTGGAGTTTATGATTAATTATCTCGGCTTGCTTCAGAACTTTCATCAATGCAGTTTCTTTTGGTTTTCTGTTAGCCTCATTATTTACTTTTGTGACTTTAACCTGTGCCTAATAAAACAGTGAAGTGAAGTTGAAGGCCTTACTGGACTTTAATATATGTTTTGGGTTTTGGGTTATTTTGAGAGATTACGGGTCATCACACAAACTCTGTTGAGGATGTTGGAGTACTCATCTGTAATGATCTAAGTGCTAGAGCCCACTGTAACTACATAGCCAAAAAGCCGTTAAAAATTGTTAACCTAATCTTATGTAGCTTTTTCTCTGGTAATATTACACTAATAAGTAGAGCATACAAAACATTTGCTAGACCAATATTCGAATGCAGCTCATCAGTCTGGAACCCACATTATGTACCTGATATTAACACAGTTGAGAAAGTCCAGAAATATTTCAAAAGAAGAGTTCTCCACTCCTCTATTCGTTGTAGAATACCTTATTCCACCAGACTTGAAATTCTAGACCTAGAAAATCTAGAAATAAGCCGCCTTTGGTCCGATCTAGGTGTAGTATATAAAATCATGCATTGCAATGTCCTACCTGTCAATGAATACTTCAGCTTCAACCATAAAAACACAAGAGCAAATAATAGATACAAACTCAAGTTTAATTGCACCAAACTTGATTGCAGGAAATACGACTTCAGAAACAGACTGGTCAATGTCTGGAATACTCTACCTGATTCTGTGGTTTCTTCCGCAAACCCCAAAAACTTTAACCTTAGACTGTCTACTATTGGCCTCACCCCTTTCCTAAGAGGCCTGTAGGGGGCGTGCATAAGCGCACCAACGTGCCTACCGTCCCTGTCCTATTGTTTCTTTTATTTTTTTTATTTTTCTTATATGTATCCATGTATTCATAACTATGTTTTTTATTTACACCTATTATCTTGTAAGCAATTGACATAAATAAATAAATGAATAATCCAGAGGGCAAATCTTATGGTCAAGAGAGGGAGGGAGGGATCTGTAGCCTCTGGCAGAGAAGAATTGCGGGGAGAGACATGATAACTGCCTTTCAGAACTTGGGGGGCTGCCACAAAGAAGGGTTCGACTTTTTCTCCGGAGGGGCCCCCCCCCACAAAAAAAAATCCTGGGTAGAAGAGAGCTCCAACCTAGAAGTAAGGAGGAAACTTCCAACAGCGAGAACCTTTCCTCAATGGAATCGTTCTCCTCCGGGAGTTGTGGCTGCTCCATCACTGGAGGTTTTCAGAAATAAACTGGATAACCTTTTGACCAGGATGGTATAAGCTCTCCTGCCTTAAGCCGGAGGTTGGACTGGAAGACCTCTGAGGTCCCTCCCAACCCTACGATTCTATATCCCAGGTCACAAACTCCGAGTGATCTTCGCTCTGGATGAAAAGGCTCAAAAGGCTCTTGTGGAATTTTGAAGATGAAGCTGGCCAGTCTGAAGAATCTAATAAATAAATGCATGTCTAAAACTTTTGATTCGGAAGAATGGACTCAAATACAGATCGACTTCTCACCAAATGTTTTAAAGCAGCCATGTCAAACCTTTGGGCTTCCTTGGGCAGCATTGGGTGAAAAGCAATTGGCTTGGGCTGCACCCTTGCAAGGCCGATTTTTTTCCCCCCAGATTTTGTTCTATTGTACTTTATTAATTTATTTGATTCTTTTTGCTAGTTTTTATTTGTTTTACTGTCTTAAATATGGTTTTACATTCTGTAAGAGGCCTTGTGTTGCAATGGGTGAATAGGCAGCAATATAAATGCAATAAATAAATAATACATAAATAAATAGCACTTAGACCTATATACCGCTTTACATTGCTTTTACAGCCCCCTCTAAGCGCTTTACAGAGTCAGCCTTTTGCCCCCAACAATCTGGGTCCTCATTTTACCACCTCGGAAGGATGGAAGGCAGAGTCAACCTTGAGCCTGGTGGGGTTTGAATTTAGCCGGCAGTCAGCAGAAGTAGCCTGCAGTACTGCACTCTAACCACTGCGCCACAGAGGCAGATATATAAAGTGTATAAATTATATAATATAGTTAATATATATGTCTTTTATTTTTTTATATTGTTTAACATTAAAAGTGTTCTGGGGCTGCATTGTTAGCTGCCCAAGGCTGAATGTGACTCTCGTGTTGCAGGTTGGAAACTCTCCCCTTTTTGGGCTCTCAAAGATGGGAGCTCTGACACTTCTGGCTTGTGGTGCTTCGGTGCAGGCAGGAATCCGCGACTGTGCGCAGTCTCTGCCTGTGTTCACTGCCTGAGTGCCCCGAGCCATTTGGCTTCGGGGATAAGCCACCTTTGTAGAAGGTGGTGGGGGTTCTGGCAGGGACGAGAGACATCGCATTTCTCTTCCCTAGCCGGCTAAATCTCCCTCTCCGGTGGCAGCTGAGCGGCGGTCTGTAATGGCCACCACGTAGAAGAGCTCAGCCGGAAAAAGAAAGTGCTGGAGGAGTTTGTGAAGAAGTGAAAGTGATTTTGCTGACCGGGACAAAGGAACAGTGAAAGTATCCTGGTATTTAACACCTACTAAAGACACATTGTTCCCAGACTGAGTATGCAGCGAATGGATATTAAAGGGAAAACCTTTTTTCTTTTCACTCTCCTTCCAAACGGAACAGCTTTGAGAGAAATCGGAAAACCCGCATTGAAGGTATGCTAAATGTTAAAGACTATGCTAATGCCAAAGGGATATGGATTTCTAAATATTTAAAGAAAAATTTTTCTTTTCCTGTGAATGGGAAGGGAGAGGAAAAAAATTGAAGTAGAAGTTGAAAATAAGGAGCAGACTGCCTAGAATTTTAAAGAGCCATTTGAACATTAATAAGACTTCAAAAAGACATATTTTAATTGGAATGTTGTGATTTAATAGCAACCCCAGAAAAAGAAATGGAAGAAAGGAAAAAGTGCTAAATGAAATAGTCTATCTGGATTGTTTGGTGACTTTGCATCTTTTGGGAAATTTTTTTTCTTTGTTTAAAAACACTCGGGTGGTTGTTTCCTCTTTATAATGGCATCACCCTTGGATGAATCTAAAACTAAATATCTAAAATATAAAAAGGAAGAACAAGACTGGAAAGATACTTTGGATATTCTTTTTCAATCTCTAGAAATGGCAGTGCATTCCTATGGAGAATTGATTGCGCAGCAGGATAATTGGGACAAAGAAGGAACCATTTTTGATGAACATGTGACCCTATTGGGGGAGAAGAAGGAGGAAGAGGAAAAGGAAAAAGGGATTTTAAAACCTAAAAAAACAACCAAAAAAGATAAAAATGAGTTGAAGGGTAGATATAAGGTTAGAAAACAACAGGAAAGGGGAAAGCAGAAGAAGAAAAGGGAGGTGGAGAGACAAAGGGGTAAAAAGGGTAAGGAAAAGAATAAGCAAGGGAGAAAGGAAGGGGTGAGAAGTCTCAACGATGGGAAGCAAGATTTAAAGAAAGAAAATTTATTTAGAGACAATGGGTAAATTTAATTGAAAAAGGGATTCTGTAAGGTACATAAGATTGGCATTTTTAGAATAAAATGTTTAAGATATAAATAAGTATTAATAGGTATGATTAAAATGGTTTTGAGAGGGGTACTCTATATTATATATTTATAAATTTGTTTCTTTTTATTGTCGTTCTTTCTTTTTTCTTTTTCTCTTTATATAATATATTGTGTGACTTTAGGATGTGCTAAACAGAATCCCAATACAAGTTATGTGTGATATTAAGTATTATTAGGTTAGGGGAAAGAGTTAAAGGCGTCATACTCCAATTAGTGTACAGGAGAGGTTTTGTTTAAAGAGAAAAAATGAATGGATAGTTGAGAACAGACAAAGAATGATAAGTATTATGACTTGAACTGAGATAAGTAGAATAAAACTAAGAGAGTTAAAAAAAGGAAGAAGCTATATAGAAAATGGAAAATGGTAATAAGATATGGAATGATATATAAAAGGAACATGTTTTTTAAAGGGGCGTCTGTACGATGAGTTTTAACCCAGGATCAAGCAACTTTCAGAAAAGATGTTTTATATTTTTATGTTTTATGTCTTGTTTGTTTTTGTATTGGAAGAGAATAATGAAAATGTATAAGACAGATGGATATAAAAAATGTATACAATCTAAAGTTAAAGAGATATAATTTGAATAAATAGAAGGAAAGGAAGTAATAAAGAAAAGTTCGGGATAAGATATGAAGATGATGAATAGATAAGGTAAATATATATATCAAATTGTGTTTGTTTGGAAATGTGATAACTTGGAATAATTCTGTCTTTAAATAAGATGTTGTATTGGTTTGTTTAGAAAAAAAATTCTTATGTCATTATATTTTATGTTTTGTTTGTCTGTGTATTGTTTTGGAAAATCAATAAAATTTGTTTAAAAAAAAAAGATGGGAGCTCTTGAGGGCATCTGGGAAGCCCCAAAGGGCATTGATGTGAAAGACCCCCCCTTTCACTCAACTTACAACAGTTCATTTAGTGACCTTTCAAAGTTACAACGGCACTGAAAAAACAGACATGACCATTTTTCACACTTATGACCCTTCAGCATCCTCAAGCGCACGTGATTTACATTTGGGCGCTTGGCAACTGGCTCATATTTGTGACGGTTGCCGAGTCCCGCAGTCATGGGGTCCCCTTTTCTGATCTTCAGAGAAGCAAAGTCAATGGGGAAGCCAGATTCACTTAACAACCATGTTACTAATTTAACTAGTGCAGTGATTCACTTAACAACCATGGCAAGAATGGTCATAAAATGAGGCAAAACTCACAACACATTTCTCACTTAGCAACATAAATTTTGGAGCAAATTGTAGTCATAGGTTGAGGACTTTCTATAATATGGGGGTCTTTTTTCTCATCAATCAAGGGTCTCCCCACTCTTGGGCCACCGCATCTTATTGGGCACCTGAAGAGCCCAGAGAGGATATCCCAGAAGCAGAAGAAGCTGCCCTTCTTCAAGGGGACCAGAATGGCTCTGGCGGGCATTGAACTCGTGTCTTCTGAAGGGCCCCTGAGTAGGGCCCAGAGACCAGCAACTTGGCCAAGACCCCGAGGCTAGAGAAACCTCTGGACACAGGAGCAAAATGGCTGCCTCCTCCTCGAGGACCACACAGAAGCCCCCCCGTTTTTGCCTTGGTTCCTCCTCTTCCTACCACTCAAAGTGACATCAGGGTCTCTGAACAGCCAGGAGGGGGAAATCCTTGTTATTTAAGGGGACCAGGGTGGCTCCCGTGGGCATTGAACTCCTGTCTCCTGAAAAACCCCTGGGTGAGGCTCAGAGAGCCTGAGGCAAAGGTGGATTTGAGGGGAAAGCAGCCTCTGTTGCTGCCACCCCCAAGTCAAGGCCAAACAGCCATTTTACACAGGAGTAGCTGGTGATGCTAGAGAAAGAGCTGGATGTGGGAGCAAAATGGCTGACTCCTCCCCAAAATGGCTGCCTCCTCCTCCCCAAAAGGGCCCACAGGAGCCGCCCACACACAGCACACACACTTCATGCTCCTTCCAGGCTTTGCCTTGGTTCCTCCCCTTCCTCCCACTCAGAGTGAAATTGGCTTCTCTGAGCAACAAGGAGGGAAAAAACTTTGCTATTCCCAACTTTCAATGACAGGCAGAAACTGTCAGGTAAGAAGAAATGAAAAGCATTTATTTTCAGCAAACCATTTTCATATTCTTAGTTTGTGTACAATGGTTAATGGGGGAAGCAGCCAGGCCAAACTGAATCTCCTGTTCCATTTTTCTTAGAATTGACCATTTTATTTTATTCAAAAGATTAAAATCCAAAAGAAAAGGATTGAATAGAGACAGAAAAAAACTAAACAAAAACATTGAAAAAATAATTAAAAAGAAAGAAAAGGACATATTATGCCCCCCAGTTGAACACTCAGGAATCTATTGCAACAATAATAGCTCCCCTTCTTGCAAAAGAGGTCCAAAGTTTATAATCTTGTACATCTATTTGCAGCCTAACTGACCTGTCATAGATTATATACGTGAAAGGAAAAACAATTAATAACTGAACAACAGCAAAGTTAAAATTCAAAGAACTGTTAACAGTCTGTTATTATAATTTATTCATAGAAAGTCTACACGGTTCCTTATTTATCACAAACCGCTTCAATCATTACCTCCGAGTCCAGTGTTAAATCCTTGTGTTTGGTTCTTAATTGTGAAACCTTTCCTTAGGTTTTTAATTAGAAACTTTACCAACAATTGCATCTCATTTCCAAAGTTCATAAATCTCTTGTAACTATCTCTGCCAGATTCATTGTTGAATAATTTGTGGTGGTCTCTCATGGAAAAAAGACACAACGCAAGGTTGTCTTGGGATGAGAGCCCAGAGAGAACTCCAAAACCCTCTTTTATTAGAAGCAATCTTTGTTAACGTAGCAATTTTTGTTAACGTCCTATCACAAACGCATTACATCACACAACATGCACTGATCATTCGCATAAAGCATACAAGGCTGCAAAGTTTAAGTTTGCTACAGTTCTGGTTAAGAAATGGCAACAATTTGCCCTTGTTCCTTGCTCCGGCTCCGGTGTGTTAGCACGTACACAAAGAACAAAGAATCATAGATCCCACAATAATTCTCCTCAACAGCAGAGCATTTCTCTTGCCAAGAAAATCCAATCCATCCTTCGTTGTATCTATTCGTGAAGAGTTTCTTCTATTCATATTCCTTTTTATCTGTTCTGACAAACCAAATACTTCTTTGGGTGTTACCATGACCAATTAAACACCAAGTCTTCAAACTGCAAATCAGGTCCAGCTGATATTTCCTGCTTTTGCATATTGTCTTGATTTTCCAGAACTGTTCTTGACCCATGAATTTCTTTGTTTGTATTTTGAAATAAAACTTGTAAGTTGGAGAGCATTTTTTTTTTCAGTTTTATCTCCCAAAATAATTTATCACCTTTGGAAGACTTGAAAAACACGTTTTGTTTTCCCTTCAAGGACAAGAGAAGCAGGTAAGAAACAGTTTCCACAGGGAAAAGGTTTTTGTCCCCAGATTTAAAAAAAGGGGGGGAATTTTTCCATAAATAATTAAGAGTTAAATATCAAGGCTCTTAAAAAGAAAGAAAAAAGCTAGAAAGAGCAAGATTTATAATATAGTACTGTGTAAGTGTAAAGTCCATTGCAACTTTCTTACAATTAAATAATAATAATTTGAATTTAATAGTAAACAATGAAAGTACATGCTACATACTATCGATTACGCAAAGAAAAATAAGAGACAGAAAAAACCCGTCTCCTTTCAATCCAAGCAAGTATGATGAAGATTAAGTGTTATTCACTCTCCCTTAAAGTAAAATTCTTCGTCCTATTCCTCGCCCCATTCGCTATGGGCCCTTTTCTAAAACCTCTTAATCACCAGAAACCCATTAAAGGTCACCAGAAACAACAACATAGTTGCTACAAGCTACATTACAAAGCGATTACAAGCTAGACAAGGCAGTTTGGTGTAGTGGTTAAGGCACCAGGCTAAGTTCAAGTCCCACCTGAGCCACAAAAGGCAGCTGGGTGGGCCAGTCATTCTCTCTGACCCCCCAACCCACTTCAAAGGGTGGTTGTGGTGGGGTAAATAGGAGGAGAAAGTGTGTTGGATATCTTCAAATGCCTTCAGCAGGATACAAATAAATAAAAAATAAAATAATATCTACTAATCACAGTTTGAATCCTTTTGATTCCACAGTTATAAACACGTAAGATGTTCTTTTCTCCTCTGTTCCTCAATCCTAATACAAAAGGATACTGATCCAATGATAAAAGCAAAGGCAAAAGACCCCCAAATACATCCTGGTTCCAGGCATGCAGGATGGGCCTGAAGGGCTCCTCCGGAGAGTCTGGCCTAATTCAGGAGAAGGCCGATCCCCTCTCCCCTCATGCTGGGACTGTCCACTTGTGCTGCCAAGAGGGGGAAAAAGCAGGCAGGGTCACTCTGGGAGGGAGCCAAGAGGAGGAATCCCACCGCCCAGGCTGAGGGATCAGCACCAATCGGCCCAGCTGATCCCACTGGTGAGAACGGCTGCTTCCTCAAGAGAGGGATCAGCTGGGTAGCAAGAAGGATGAGGCAGGGCTGGGACTGGCTCCTGAGGCGGCTGAGAACCTGCCCCACAAGTTAGACAACATCCATGTCCCCCTTCAAATACAGGAATCCAATACTGGTCCGTGTTGCTTCTGGACACCTTTGGTTCCCTATGCCCCCCGCTCCATGTCTTCCTTCAGCCTCTGGAGGGAGGGAATCCCAGAGGGCTCCAAGGAGGGGAGAGAAGCCCCTTCTCCATCCATGACTGCAGGAGCCTCAAGAAGCCCCTCATCTGCCCCCCTTTTCCTCCTGCTCTGGGGACCCCCCAGTCCTCTTAGGATATCAAATTCAGGAGCTGGAACAGGAAAGTGTCCAATGGGAGAAGAGCTGATTGGTTGGGCTGGCTTCTGCAGGAGGCAATCCACGCTATGATTGGTTGCTGTGGGTATAAAGGGGGAGTTTCCCTTTTTTCCCGCCTTTTTCTTCTCTGTGTTCCTTGTGCCCTTTGATTTACCTCACGATGTTCCTAACTATCTTGTCTGCTGCAACCATAAATATATTTATATGTATATCTAAACTACAAGTTTGCGTCAGTGTCTTTTGACTTCATCTGTACAGCTGCTCCGTCATTCTCTGACCAATCTGCTCTTTGCAGCTCTCTGAGCCTCCTGAGCCAAGAGAGTCAGATCCTGAGAGGGGCCACGGTCTGGCCCTGCAGGATAAGAGTTTGGGGGTAGGCAGAGCCCCCCCTTCCCAGAGCCCCTCTGGATCTCCCCCAAATTCCTCCCCTTGCAGCGCTTGAGATGAACAGGAGAGAGAAGAGGGATTTCCCAAAGCATCTTCACCATCACTTGGTCCTTGGACCCCAAAGCCCCCGTTTCCCTCCCTTCCTCCTCCCCACACAGACCCCAGTGGGGCCGCTCACCTGCGAGGGGGCTGCTAAATGGCCTGGTTCCTCCCTGCATTGGAGAGAGAGACAGACACAAAGTGAGAGGATAGAATGGGAGTAAAATGCTTTGTCCTGATCCTCTCTCTCTTCACCATTAAACCTCTGCAACTTTATAAATCTCTCAGAGACCAGCCCATTTATTATTAACCTTCTATGCCATCCATCTGTTCAAGGTGACTCTGGGTTACTTACAATAAAATGCCATGTAAATCATTTAAAACAATCAATTAAAAAACAGATTTCCCCCACCGGATCATGTGGCTATGACTCCAACAAGAAGATTATCTCATGATAGGAGAAAGATGCTAAAATGTGTGGCTTTTATAAAATCAAGGAAAAGGAACAAGCTGAATACTTTTTAACATGGGACTTAATTTTATCAATGGCAGAAAAAGAATTTAGAAATTTGGGAGCATAAGAGAATGAATAATTACATAAGAAAGGTTCATCAATTATTATGTCATCAATATTATGAGTATTATTGTTATTACTATTTCTCAAAATTAGTTGTACTCAGACAACACACAGTTTATATAGAAATGGAATTTTTTTATATTTCATATTTCATTTTTTATATTTCATGCCGAACCCTAAACCCACCTGGGCATATCTCTGAGAGGGGACCCTCCCCCTTCCAGATTCAGCCAGGTCTCAGCTATCCCACCAGAAGAGTCTCTAACCACTGGGGATCACGGCATTGTGGTGGTTTTCCTATTTCCCACAAGGAATGAAGGGCTCTTTCCTCCAAAGGCTCCACCATGCAGACTCTGGGCTGCCTTCCCTGCCTGACTGAAAGTGCCTGGAAATCCAACAGGGAGAGTTTCCCTTCTCCTCTGCAGGGACAAACCAGCGCAAGGAGAGTGAATTCTGCAAGTTCCTCCTACTTGGAAAACAGGGCAGCTTCTCACTCAGAGCAAATCTTTCGCCCAGATGGATCCTCTTGAGGGTTTCTTGTCCTAGATCTTCCCTTCCAATATCAGCCTGGCTGTTATGAAAAGGGGGCCTCCTTCCCCAGCTTAGTTCTTGGGGGGAAATAGCACAACTCTGCAGCTTCATGATTTTTTTTTTTCTGTGTTTAAACAAACACACACAACACACACACACACACACACAATCCTCAAGTAATGCCTCTGAGGCCTGTTCCAAGTTGGAAATTACATGTACTCACTTGGTACAGCATTGTAGTCATCCTGTCGTCTCTCTGCAAGGACAAAAATCAGGGAAAGCTCAAAAGAATCCACCAGAGATCATCCAAACTCTCCCTCTGTAAGAGACCCTTTGTCCCATTTATAAATACAGAAAGATCTTCAAAATGCAAATCTATCTCCTGATTTGCCCCAAGAGAGACCTGCTGCCTCCAAGATGGATGGAGGGGAATTGGGGGAAGCAGCAGCCGCAGCAGCTGGGTGGGGAGGAAGAGTTTCATGGAAATCCTTCTCTGCTGCTCTTTGACCAAATTCTTCCAAAGGGACGGAACTGGGAAGCCTCTTCCCAACTCAGGAGAAGACAGGACTGCCTGAATCTCAGACTCAGCTGAAGGGAGACGGGAGTCCCAGTGAGAGGCTGAGATCTCAGAGGGCTACGAAAACAGGACAGAAGGAAGCCCAGAAGAAGCTCCCCAAAGGGGGTCCTTCCATCACCCCCCACTCAAAAAAAGACACTTACTGAAGAATACCAGAATCCCAGCAATCACAACCGCCAGGACAAGAGCAGCCACAACGCAGCCGATGATGATCCCCAGGTTGGATTTTGGTTCTGAATTGGGAGAAAGAGCAGATCATTGAAGGAGAAGCCCAAACAATCTTCCCAACAGAGATCTAAAGAAATGAAAGCTGGAAATTCCCCAAAATTAAAATCTCCATGGGCTCATTTTTGTGTCCCTCTCAGGGTAACGTGAAGGAGCCTTGCTAACCGTTGTTAGAGGACGTGTCCTCCTGAGGCTGCCTCCTTCTCCCACCAGCCCAGCATGAAGGCAGCTGGATTCATCTTTGGCTTTTCGACTCAAAAGCAGCCCTTTGCCACCTTGTGACTCTCAGCAGCTTACAAAACAAAAAGGTCCTCAACACAATAATGTAAACAAGTCTTTTTGTTAAGTACACACTTTCATTTCTTTGGCCAGTCCAGAAATAGCATAAAATTTTATTTTGTGCTTCCAGAAGGTCAGCATGAAAATGGAATAGGGTGATATTCATCTTCTGGATGGACCCACAAATGGCAAAAAGAGTAACGGAATAACAGAGTTGGAGGGGACCTTGGAGGTCTTCCAGTCTGACCCCCTGCTCAAACCAGAGGCACTAAACCACTCCAGACAAGTGGCTCTCCAGTCTCTTCTTAAATGCTCCCAGTGATGGAGCCCCCACAACTTCTGAAGGGAAGCCATTCCTCTCATTAATTGTCCTCCCTGTCAGGAAATTTCTCCTCAGTTCTAGGTTGCTTCTCTCCTTCCGTAGTTTCCACTCATGGCTTCTTGTCCTGCCCTGAGGAGATTTGGAGAATAGCTTGACTGCCTCTTCTTTGTGGCAGCCCCTGAGATATTGGGACGTATCATGTCACCCCCCGTCCTTCTTTTCATTAAACCAGAAATGCCCAATTCCTGCAACTGCTCTTCATAGATTTTGGCCTCCAGGCTCCTAACCATCTTTGTTGCCAGAGTCTCAACATCTTTTCTATATCGTGGCAACCAAAACCAGATGAAGAATTCCACAGATGGTCTCACCAAGGCATTATAAAATGGTATTGCTTGGGGGGGGGAGGGGGAGGTTTGAGGAGAGAACTTTAAATTTTAATTTCTTTTGCACAAAATTCAGGATTTGCATAGATTAGCAATCATTCCACTTGTGAATTTGGTGCTTGGTATAAACAGCAACAAAAATAAAAGGAATAACAATTACATTTGAATTTTTCTTGTATCACAGTGACAATCATCAATAAAAAAAATTGAATGTGAATTTTGCCACTTTGGAAGTCCAGTGTACGTTAAGGACACTTCTGAGCATATACAGAACTCTTTGAAAGAGGGCTTTTTTTCCTTGGGTTTTATGCTGAGCCTCAGGAATTCACATATCAGATCATAAAATAAGGTGCAACTTCTTTCTTAGAGAAGAAACACACAGTGACCTTCAGACCTTGAAAGCAGGAAACCCTGTTAGTCTCTGATGACAATGAAACTCAGACTTCTTAGCCGCTTTTCTGACTCCTGATGCATCAGTCCAGCCACTCTCTGCATTTCCTGAAGTCGGCTGCACTTCATCCATTTTAGTCAAAATTTGCCTTCAGAAAAAGGGCAACCAGACTCCTCCTGATTCTTGTACTTTAGGAATTGTGAACAAAAGGAAATTTGTTTCTGGTGCTGGGATAAAGGAACGGGGAAGGCCTAAGAGAGGATCTGAGGGCATTTCATGAGGATCGGCCAACTCTTGGGATGGGACTCTGTACTTTCCATCCCCTGAAGTCAGTTCTGTGGTCTGGTACCTGCAGCTGCACCAACCTTAAACACTGGAAAACCCAATAGATGAAAGCTCAGGTATGCTCACACCTAGACACATCTGGGGCCGGATTCCTCTCCCACCACCTCCCAGCCTGCCAAAGAGCCCAGCCTTCCCCTCCCTGCAGCCTCTCACCTTCCAGGGCCAGGTCCAGAGGCTCCGGCAGGCCGTCGTGCTCCACGTGGCACCGATAGCGGCCCCTCTCTTTGGGGTCGATCCGGATGCTGAGCCAGTAGTGGTAGGTCCCATCCGCGTTGGGGGCCAGAGACCCATGGAAGGTCTCCTCCAGCCAGACCTCCCCGTCCCTCCTCCAGGAGGCATCGATCTCCCTGGGGTAGAAGCCATCCAGGCGGCAGATGTGCGTCTCCATCCCATCCTCCACCTCTGTCTTGCCTCTCACCAGCGTCGCCCCTGGGGGCTCTGCAGAAACGGCACCCCCAGAATTAACTCTCAGCCCCTCCAGAGCTTGGAAGGGAGGGTGAGAACTGTAGAAGGGGAGGAAAATCTCCCACTACTTCCTATTCCACACCTGCAGCGTTTCTAGGAATTTTAGGAAATGCTCCAAATCTGGAAAATGATCAACCACAAGAACTCCTGATTTTCCCAAATTGAGGGTCCAAGGAAATTCCTCTCTGGCTGCTTTGAACTCTGACTGATCTTGGGCTGCTCCCTTCAGGGGAGGGAGAGTGGAGATGGTCTTTTAAGTTCCCTTTCAAGGCAACCACAACAACACAGAAGTTGCTCCCTACTTCCTGGTTCCTCTTCTGCTCCCCAGAATCTGAGGCTGCTCCAGGCCTCTTTCCAAGGGACACAACCACAATGTTGTGAGCAAGAGAGCCGGAATCAGAGGAAAAAGGGGCTCAGGGATTTCGGAATTTCTCACTGATCTGTTTGGAAGACAGATTTTGTCTCTCAAAAGGGGGGGGGGGCAGAGGGAGGTGATGCCAATGGAAGAGAGAGAAGGTCCCCCCTGGCAGGGAGGGGCTGTTGGCAATCTGGAGGGGGGAGGATTCCCCCCTTGATCCTAATCTCAACCAGCTGATCCTGGAGGGATCAAAGAGCCAAGTGGGGGAGGGGTGGTCTGGATGGGGAATTAATAACAAATGACAGGAAAAGGTTATAATGTGACCCCCCCTGTGGGGGGAGGGGGTGTTCCTGAAGGGGGGGAGGGGGCCGTTTTGAGGAAAGAGTCACTAAGTCAGAATTGAGGGAACCTGTTTGAGGTTTAAGAGAAAGATCTACAAAAACTATGGGGGATCCCCCCTCCCTGGAAAGAGAACCCCTCATCCATGGGCTTCTTTGCCCAAGTGGGGGCTCTGATGATGTCTTATGAAGGGCGGAAGAGGAGCCCCCACAATGGTGGGCATGGGAGGCCCCCCAATCGGGTGCAAGACTGGGAGGGAGCCCCCTGTGGGATGTGGGGGGAAGGAGAGTTCATGGGGGGAGATTAAGGGAGCCCATCACTCTTGACTACCGTTGGGCTAATGGGGGTTTCCCTGAATAGCCCCAAATGGTTGCCTCATTGTGGGCAGTGAACAGGACACCCGGAAGGGCTTTTCCTGCCAGGGAGAGGCTGCATTTCCTGGTCCACCGAATGGCTGCCTGGCAATGGGAACCCAACAGGGCTTCCCGTGTCCTGCAAGAGGGGCTGGAAGGGGAGGAGGAGGAGGATTCCCAGCAGGGCAAACAGGCTCCAGACAAGGGACCCAAAGGGGCTGAATGTGTCAGAGAAATCCGGCCACAAAGGAGGAAAGTCCAGCCTGGATCCAGGTGCTCACCTGTCCTCAGCAGCGTCTCCTTCCCGTAGGACAGGTACTTCTCCAGCCACTCAATGCAGGTTTCCTCCAGGTAGGCCTTCTCTCTCTGATTAAATAGTGGATCAGCATCCCATTTCCTCTTGGTAATCTGGGCCTGGGGGACGGGAGCCACCCAGGTGAGGGTCTCCTTGTCAAAGGTGAGGAAGGTCCTCCCTTCGTAGCCTTGCTGGTTATACCCTCCTTTGTTCCCGTCTTTCCGGACTTCACAGCCAACCATCCACTGTATTATGTGAAAGCCTGAAATAGGGACAGGAAAATGGTTTGGGGAGTCCTGAAGATAGACAGAGCCCCTCCCTCCCTGCAGGGACCTTGACACAGGCCCTGACACCCCCATTTCCTCCCTAGAGGTCAAGGGAAAGAAAGCCCCCATCACTAGCCGCCCTTCTCCCCTCCCTCGACCCCCCTCCCTGCATTTCCCCCCCAGGATGGAGCCCCTGAACCTCCCCAGGAAGAAGGAGAGGCTGGAAAAGACAGCAGAGGATCCCAAGGGAGACCCAGAAAAGGGGGAGTCACAGAATAAACGGAGGGACGGAGACATTTCCATCTTTCCTTCTGCTGTTCCTCTGCAGGGGAGACTCTTGGGGGGAAAGGAAGGGATCCCACAGAGAGAGAAAAGTTGCCTGAATCTGCGGCTGCTAAGAGGGACTGAGAATCTCATGGCCTCAAAGAGGATCCGGTCGATCTACAAAACATTTTTAGGGATCCCTGTGACCATAAATCTTGGTCTCTGTGCACAAATAGCATAAAGGAGCCTCCGGTTGAGGGAAGGTTGGGACCTTTGGGGCTCTTTAGCCTGGAAAGGAGGCTCCCCTCCACTCTGGCCGGCCTCCTTCCTCCTTCCTCCACCAGGGGGAGCCCTCTGGGTACAGCTCTGTTCCCCTGGGAGGCCAGCAGGGGGCCTGGAGGGATCTGGGGGGATCCTGGGGGATCAGGGGCAGGATTGGATGAGCTCTGGGGTCTCCCTGGAGTGTGGGGAGGAAAAGGGCGGGGTTGCCCCTCCTTGGGATGAAAGGAGGGGAAATGGCTGAGGTTTGTGGAGAAGGTTTTCCTCAGCCGAAAGCAGCCTATCGTTACACCCAGATTTCCTTGCACCCCTTTCCTAAATAAGGTTCCTTGAAGGGGAATCTTGTCCACCCCAAAAGATGGCAGAATGGGGGGAGGGGCTGCTGAAGGAAGAGTCTCCCCCCCTCCAGGGCAGCCCCACCAAGAGGGCAGGGCAGGAGTCCAGCCTGAGGGACCAAGGATGGGAAGCCATGAAGGCCCTGAGAGACTCTTGCAGGGCCCCAAATGGAGGTTTGTTTCTTTTCTCTCTTTCCCCCTCAAGATTGGGAGGATCCCGGCCCTGTGACCCCCCCTCCAAGAGCCCCCCACCCCATTTGGGCCTCCTGGCCTCTCCTCCCCCCTGGAGGATGAGAAGAAGCTCCTGGCATTCGGGCCCCACTCCTCCCTCCAACAAGGGGGGGGGAGGAAAGGGATCTAGTCTCCCCAGGTGGATCTCCACCTGATCCCTCATTTCTCTGGGGTGGAAACAGACAGAAGGACGAGGACCTGCTTCCCCCAGGATCTCCTTAGGATCCCCCTGCCCCTTTTTTTGGGGGGGGGGAGAAACTTGTGATTCCCTTCCTCCCCCAAAGCAGGAGATCCACTAAGGACCCTCCACCTTCCATGGGGGGAGGGGAGATTTCGGTCCCTTTTTACCTCAGTTTATATCAATATCCATGTCAACATTCAGACAGACAGATGGATAAATTGAAACACGTTTTCATTAACTGCAGTTGGAAGAAAATGTCAGCTATGGAGGCAAGGACAATCTTATTATTGATTAAAATAAAAGAATAAACATATAAAAAAAGATTTTTTAAATGGTGTGGAGGCTGCTTTTCCCTTTGAAGAGAACCCCCCTTCACCCCCTCTGGTTCCTGGGGAGGGGAATATGGGGCCGGAGGAGCCACCAGACCCATCACTCACCTTCGCTCTGATTGTAGCGATTCCTCGCAGTCTCCAGGTCGACTCTGAACGTCTCCTCATCAGCACGTAAAGCCTGGGTCTGACTGTCCCAGTACTGGGGATCCTCCTTCCCCACATACTTCTCCATCCAGGAGACTCGAGGCTGCATCCTCCGGCTGTGGCTGTCGTAGTGAACAAAGGCCTGACCGTCCACGTACCCCACAACGACAAACTGGGGCAGCCCCTGACTGGGGTCTGAGATGGCGGTGTAGAAATACTTCAGGGAGTGGGAGGAGGCGCCTGGAAGGGACCCGGAGAGGCAGAGTTAGGGGGCTTCAGTCAAGGGCCCTGATCCCACGGAGGCTCCCACCTGAGGCTCTGGGGAGGAAGGAGGAAGAGGAAGAAGAGACCTGGGGGGGCAGAGGAGGAAGGGGGGAAGGAAGGGGGAGATGGTGGGAGAGGAGGCAGGAGGTGGAACGAGGGAGCGACTGAGAGGGAGAGAAGCAGCTTCTGGAGGGGCTGAAGGGTTGTAGGGCAGGGAAGGGCTTCCCCTGCCCCCAATTGTGCCCTCCCCTCTTCCATCAAGGCCTCCCTCAAACCCCCTTCTGGCCTGCTCAGTCTCTGCCCCAAGGAGGCTGCAGTGGCCCCACAGGGAAAAGGGGGATTCCCCACCAGGAGCTCAAAAGCAGCAGGAAACCCCACCTGGACACCCCAAATTTCCATTCACAGCAAAAAAAAGTCTAAGGGCCGAAGTGGATGGTTTATAGCTGCAGATATTAGGGGAGATTTTATAAAACGGGGGAGGGGAAGGGAGAGCCATGGGATCCTTAGGGGAAACCCAAAAGGGGAAGGCAAAGGGAAAGGAGCAGCAATGAAGCCACGGAGAATTTCACTGGGATTATCCCAAGATTGCTTCATTTCAGAAACCCAGTTAGGGCCCTGAAACCATCATCCACGGACGCTTTCCATTGGACCAGATTTCCTCTGAATCTCACCCTTCACTTTCCGCAGAAGCCGCTCTGAAACCTGTCCTCCTCTGGGGCTGATCCTGCACTTTGTCAGGCAGAAATGCCTCTCAGCCAACTTGGGAGGGGATTGTGATCCTGGCTACTCAACTCTGCCCATGATCAGTGAGTGCAAGGAAAAGTCCTAAATCGGAGTTCCTCAGACTCAGCCATTTGGACTTCAATTCCCAGAATTCCCCTCACCCTATAGAAACCCAGGGGGCCTCTCCACCCTGCCCCCACCCCCTGTCCCCACAGGGCCTGATTGGGAGTTCCTGCTAAAAACACCCATGTGTTTTTTGGGGGCTCAGCTGGGGTTCTGTCCCTAAACTCATCCTCTGTGGGGAGGGTCCTGTCACCTTTCAAGCCCCTCTGGTGAACCAAAGATTAAACACAGAACATTATTTCACTTTCCATCATGCAAACTCCTGACTGGGGATCATGACAGTTTTTCCAGCCCTTCCTTGGAGGACAGGCTCAATCCACAAGACAGGAAACTTTACTAACAAGGAGGGAAAAATCACATTAAGTCACCTTTAAGTTTCCATTGTCAAAATACAAACACGGAAGAGACTCTCAGGCTGCCCAATGAACAGGAAAAAACAGCTTCTAAGCAGGTTAAAAGAATCAAAAGAAAATAAAATGAATAAAATGCTGCTGGGAAATCGATTCAGCTGGAAAATCCCCAAGGCCCCTTTTTGGTGTCCATTCTGAAAGCTCTTCAGGTCAGAAATTCTTCCAGGACACCCAAGATTTTAAAGATCATTTTCAGGATCGTTCATGGGATTTATTGGGGCAGAACCAGGGTCTGCATGCAAAAGGGCAGGACCTCCAAAGCCCAGAGAAATAAATGCAGGTAGTCCTCGACTTATATGACCATAATTGAGCCCATATTTTTTGTTGCTAAGCGAGACATTTGTTAAGTGAGTTTCTCCATTTTACAAATTTTCTTGCCACAGTTGTTAAATGAATCATTTCAGTTGTTAAATTAATAACTTGGTTGTTAAGTGAATCTGGCTTCTCCATTGACTTTGCTTGTGAGAACGCTGCAAAAGGGGCTCATGTGATATGGGGGGACTTGAGACCGTCATAAGTATGAACCAGTTGCCCAGCATCTAAATCTCGGTCACATGACAGTGAGGATGCTAAAATGGTCATAAGGGTGAAAAATGGTCATACTGTCCCTTTTTTCAATGGCATTGCAACTGGTCACTAAATGAACTGTTGTAAGTCGAGGACTACCTGTAGTCTCATTGCCCACTCCCCCCAGTATGGCCTCCCAGTCCTTCCCAGTCCAAGGCAAAGGCCTGGGCCTCCTCCTTCCTGATCCTTCCCACAATCCCAGGGGCTTCTCAGAGCTTTTGGGGAGAGGGATCCCAGATCCACTTCCTGCTCTGGGGAGATTTTGGAATCCAAAAGGGATCACAGAATTTCCCTAACAGAAGGACGGGGGATCGGACTCTCCGTGATCCAGAACCGGCTTCTTTCCCTTCTGGGGCTGAGCAGAGATTCATTTCATGGTCACCATCCAGAGGTGTTTCTCTCTTCTTTTACCTCCAAGACAGTTTATTTAATCCTTAAATTCCTGCCAACCTTTTTAATGTCTTTTGAAAAGTTGCTATATAGATAATTTCTCAGAGCAAACAGCCAGGAACACCCAAAGTTCCTGATTACTAAGGAATAATTATAGATTTTAAATTATTTTTAATTTTGCAAACTGCCCCATGTCAGGAGCTTCTGAAATGGAAGAAGGAACCTCCTGGGAGGCAAATCTCTGCCTCTCCCAGAATAAATCTCGGAGGGTATTTTGGGTTTAGGATCACGGGGTGATGGTGGGGATCAGGAGAAAGTGACAATCAGGAAGGAGGAATATTTAGGAAGATTATTAAGAAGGGCTTCTCTCCAGACTCTCATCCTGCTGCATTCACAGGACAACCTTGGGAGTGGGGAGGCAGCAGGGTCCCCTCAACGTTTTGGGACCTAACCAAACAGGGGCCACGGGGGGGGGGGGAGGGGAGCGGACTGGAAAGAGGACCGAATCAGGGACTCTATTTCTGCGGATAAACTTTTGGGGGGCGGAGAGAGAAAGAGTCCCGGGAAGGAAAAAGGGGCCGGATCTCCCGAAGGCCCCAAAGGGACTCACCAACGCAGCTCTCCCGGAGGGCGACCGCCAGCAGCACCAGGAGCCCGAGGGGCGCCGAGCGCAGAGCCATCCTGGCCGCGACCCTCAAGCAGCCCCGGATCTCCTGGACAGGCGCAGGCAGAGAAAGACGCGCCCCGCCTGAGCAACTGCGCAACAACCCAGAGAGAGGCCGCGATTGGCCAGGCTCAACCAGTAGAAAAAAAGTATCCCCGTGTCGTCATTGTTGCTAGGCAGACGTCCAGGCGCCACCGGCCAGAGAGGAGGGAAAGGAAAGCGAAAGTGCCATCAGGAAATCCCCTTCCAGATGCATCGTTTTTGTTTCTCCGCCAAGTGTCTCCCACCGACCCCAAACCCCTTTTAGCACTTATCTTCTGAAAAACGAGGCAGTCTTGGGATCAAGAGAGGGAGAGCAGCATCAAGAGAACCGGAGAAATGAGACTTCCGGTTTATGGGGCCCAAATGAGCCCTCCCCCCCGCCCGAGTGCTGGACCCACTTCCGGTCTCCAGGAGTCCAGCAAGAGGCGGAGAGCCTGGAAAGAGCGCAGGGAGGAGCAAGAGAGAAGATGGAGGGAGGTTGAAGGGAAGGAGGAACCGTCGGGAGAGCCAGGGAGGCCCAGCCTGTGGAAGAGAGGAATGGAGGCTGGGTGTTTAGGGCCTGTTAACCGTCTTCCAGCCCTTGAGGGGCTTTCCCAGAGAAGAAGAAGGGAAGGACCTCTTCTCCAAAGCCCCAGAGGGCAGGGCAGGAAGGAAGCCATGGGTGGAAGCTTCCCCAAGAGAGATCCAACCTAGAAGTCAGGAGAAATTTTCTAACAGTGAGAACAATTAATCAGTGGAATAATTTACTTCCTATGAATTGTGGCTGCTCCCTCACTGGAAGTTCTCAAAAATAGACTGGGGAACTGTGAGGCTGGGATGGTATTAGGTCTCCTCCTGCCTGGATCTGAGGGGTGGACTAGGAGACCTCTGAGGTCCTTTCTAGTCCTATGATTCTGTGTTTTACCTCAGACTCCCCAAAGGATCTTCGCTCTGGATAAAAATGCTCAAAGGCTTCTTTTGTGGCCTCTTCAAGGCGAAGATATTTCTTTCTAGGGAAAAATGCCAGACGGATCAAACACAGCATATAAATTCCCTGCTTCCTTTTCTTCTCTGGTGAAGCCATGAATCTTTAGGAAGCTTCAAACTCTTCCCTTTTCCCACCGTAAACAAAGATGGCGGCTCCCTCCTTTGCCGGTTCTTCTGGAGACTCCTTGGACTCAAATAATAAATCCCTCTTCCGATTACAGGTGTTATTATGACTCACAAATTCGGCTGATTTTATATTTCCTATGATGAACAGCTTCAGAATAATTTGCTTTCTTCTGCAGTCACCTTTCCACTGAGCATGTACAGAGTGGAAATTATGCCCTGTCTATGGGGAAGAGGAGGGGATAGCTTGATAGCTCAAGAATATCCAATATAGAACATAAAAGAATGTAAATTTTTGCACTCTACCGATTTTGTGATTTTGTTATTTCTACCCCAGACCTTTTCCCATTCTATTAAGGTGATGTAACATCCTATGTTCCTACTCCAGGCTGTCATATTCTCTTTAACAATTTCTTCCTCTAATTCTACCTCTAATAAATAATTATAAAATTTTGTTATATTTTTTTTGCCTGATCCTAATAAAATTTTATCTAATTGCTGGAGTTTATTATTAATTCCAAATTCTTTCTTGCCCTGTTTGTATCTACTTTGAATTTGAAGATATGCCCACAGATAAATTTTTAATCCCTGATCTTGGAGGTCTTGCCATGATTTCAGATTTCCTTGCGTATCCAATAGGTCCTTATATTTAATCATTTTAGTAATATCCAAATTATTTGGGTGGATCGTTGCCTCCATAGTTTAGATCCAGATTGGTATCTTTAAGTAGTGTTTTTTTCCATATTTTCTTCCAATTGGTCAATAATGAACCTCTGATTAAATGTCTGTGAAAATATTTCTGGCTATTTTTCCCAATATCCCATTAAAAAATGCCTATAAAATATTTTATAGGTGGCACCTTTCTCCTTCGGGATTAGCGAAGATGCACCCCAATATGAGTCCGAACTGCTGGAAATGCAAAAAGAAAAAAGAGGGAACTTTCTTCTATATGTGGTGGTCTTGTACAGACGCTCAAAACGATTGGAATAAAATTAGAAATTGGCTGGAGGAAATGACAAGAGAACAGATTGAATTTAAACCAGAGTCCTTTCTATTAGGGATCTTTGATAAAGAACTACCGAAAAAAGTGAAATATAGAATAATACATTTTTTGACAGCGGCCAGATTGGCTTTTGCACAGTGTTGGAAATAGCCTCATGTTCCATCAGAGGAGATGATTATTCAAAAAATTTCAAGTTGTGCAGAAATGGACAAATTAACCTTGGCATTAAAAGATAAAGACACTTCAATATATTACGACAGCTGGAACTGCTGGTACAAATGGTTAGATCAAAGATAGGTTTCACACTAAAAGGCAAAAGAAGATATGATAGAATCATAGTAGTGATATACAGAGATATGGAAGGATTAATTGTGTATATGGTATAAAATAAGGATAAAAAGGAGGTCTCACAAACTGTTGAAGATGAAAACGTTTTTAATTGTTTTCTATCTTTTTCTTTCTATTCTTTTTTTTCCTTGTTTTCCTTTTCTATGTTGCATTTATGTGTGTGTTGTTGGTCTATTTTAACTGTAAAATCAATAAAGTATTTTTTTTTTAAAAAAGAATGTAAATCTTTGAAAATCTTTCAAATGGATGAAAGTCTCATCAAAGCCCTAAGAATCTCCAGAAACAAAGATGAGCTGGAGAATGGCGCCCCCTGCTGGCCTTCAGCTTTATAGATTCTCCTCTCAATTAGCAAAGGGGGGAAAGGAAAAACGATCCCATCAGAAGAAAAGCCTCAAATAGTGTTTTAAGCACCAAGCCAGACAGAAATGAATCAAATTATGTAGAAACAAGCCAGTGCAAGATGGAACTGATCAAATTGGCTCCTGGATTATGTAAGCTCCCTTTCTCTTTGCCGGCTTCTTTCTGAGACAGACAGACAGACGGACGGACAAACTACAGACTTGCAACAGGCAATTCCTGACAATGATGGGATGGGAAGGTTTTGCTCTCTTGTATTAAATGAAATGAATGTAATCTTGTGCCCAAAAAGACAAATATCATTGACCAGAAGTGAACACTAATCCTGCGAAAAAAAATTAACATAGATTGCTTGTAAATAACACTGCAACCCTTCAAAAAGACCTTGACTATGTATCAGAATGGTCAAACAAATGGCAACTTCAAATCTCCACAAATAAATGCTCTGTCCTACATATTGGCAAAAAATATCAGAAAATATAATACAGGCTGAATAGTCAAGAGCTTGTTGATGATCCAGACTCTGACAAGGACTTTGGAGTATTCATCTCTAATGATCTAAGTACTAGAGCCCACTGTAACTACGTAGCCAAGAAGGCATTAAGAGTTGTTCACCTAATCTTACGTAGCTTTTTCATTGGTAATATTATATTAATAACTAGAGCATACAAAACATTTGCATTCGAACATTCGAATCCAGCTCATCAGTCTGGAACCCACATTACGTATCTGATATTAACACAGTTGAGAAAGTCCAGAAATATCTCACCAGAAGAGTTCTCCACTCCTCTACTCGTTGCAGAATACCTTATGCCACCAGACTTGAAATTCTAGACCTAGAAAACCTAAAACTACGCCGCCTTCGGTCCGATCTAAGTATAGTATATAAAATCATACATTGCAATGTCCTACCTGTCAGTGAATACTTCAGGTTTGGGTCTCTGTCCCAAAGGGGAGGCTCTCTGTTCCTGCAGAAATAAACAGCTGAAAGTTTCCTCCCTCGTTCCAGCCTGACTTCTCGGCCTCCCTTGCAGGGAAACAGAGGCTCTCGCTAACCGAGGGACCTTCTGCCTCCCTTTCACCCGCCTGTATCTCCTCCGATGCAGAAGGCCGAGGCCATTAGAGGGACCTTCCAATTCCTGGGGAGTCCTTGGAAACTGGCCGTCTGAAGGATGAGCCTCCCCTTCAGCTCCTCTCTTTCCTCTCTGGGTTCACAGCAGGCAGAACCTTCCTCTGTTTTAACTGGCTGGTCGGTTTATGGGGCAGCATCTCCTGCTAATCCCAGAAGGGAAAATTCACCAGGGTTGCAGGTAACCCAATGTGCAAAGGTCATGGAAAGGCACCTCCCGGGTACATGACTGACCCAGTTACATCCCCTGTGTGAATCTGGCCTTTGTGGGTCTGGAGAATCCCTGGCAAATGAGATGCTGGGCTGCTTCCTAAGCCAGGATTTTGGAAAGGAGCCAAACGTGAGACAGGCTGAAGCCACTCAGGACAACCTTTGCCTGTGGAAATCAGAGGAAGGAGAGGCAGCTGCCTTGCCCAAGCATTCTGGGGCCTCTTTCCCCAGGCACAGCCCCCCACATGCCCCATTTGGGGAGGCCCCTGGTCAACCCGGACACTCCCCCCCCACAGCCTCTCCAGACTGCTTCCTTAGGGATGCCCAGAGTATATTGATTTATGAGTCAAATGTAGGTAGCCATCCTGGGTGCACTACTCTAATGTACTCTACATGGGGCTGCCCTAGAAGAGCATCTGGAAGTTTTCAGCTGGTAGAAAATGGGGTGATGTCAGCACTTATATGCACCCCAAGAATGGCACATGTTGCATCTTTGCTCCACAAGAGGGATTCATTGCCAATTTGCTTCTGGGTCCAATAGAGGGCGCTGTTTTTTGACCTTTAAAGCCCTTGGTAGAATGAGACCCCACCCCCAGCCCTCTTCCGATTACATCTGCCCTCCCCACCAGCTCCAGCAGAAGAGTTTAAGTTGTGGGCCTTGGCTCTTAAGGACTCACCTGTAGTGGGACCCAGGAGATGGGCCTTTTCTGCTGTGGTAGCCATGCTTGATAGCCTTCCAAAAGTCTCTTAAAATATGGTTGTGTCAGGTCAGAAACTCCAAGTATTCTTCGCTCTGGATAAAAATGCTCAAAGGCTCTTGTGGCATTTTCAAGATGGAGAGGAGTCTAATAAATAAATATATTTCTAAAACTTTTGATTCAGAAGGTGCTCAAATACAGAGTGAATTTTCACCTAATGCTTTAAAGCAGCCTTGTCCCATCTTTTGGTTTCCCTGGGAAGCACTGAGTGAAAAGGAATTGTCTTGGGCTCTGTACAAATTATATAATATAGTTAGTACACACTTCTGTTTTTCTTCTCTTGTTTATTATAATACTAAAAGTTTTGTGGGGCTGCGTTATTAGCTTTCCAAGGCTGAATGTGACTCTGGTGTTGCAGGTTGGAGACGCCATCTTTAAATTGTGCCCTTTTCAGACTCTCAAAGATGGGAGCCCTTGAGGGCATCTGGGAAGCCCCAAAGGACATTGGGGTGAAAGAACCCCCTTTCACTCCTCAACTTACAACAGTTCATTTACTGACCCTTCAAAGTTACAACGGCACTGAAAAAAACATGTATGACCATTTTTCACTCTTATGACCATTGCAGCATCCTCATGCTCACGTGGTTTACATTCAGATGCTTGGCAACTGACTCACATTTATGATGGCTGCAGAGTCATGTGACCCCCTTTCGTGACCTTCTGACAGACAAAGTCAATGGGGAAGCCGACTCATTTAACAACCGTGTTACTAATTTAAGAACTGCAGTGAATCACTTAACAACTGTGGCACGAATGTTTGTAAAACGGGGCAAAACTCACAACAAATTTTTCACTTAGCAACATAAATTTGGGGTTCAGACTCTTGGGTCATAAACTGAGGACTATCTTTAATATGGGGGACATCTCTCCCGTCAATCAGGGGTCTCCCCACTCTTGGGCCACTGATCTTATTGGGCAGCTGAAGAGCCAGATCTGTGAGAAGCAGGAGAAACTGCCCTTCTGCAAGGGGACCAGGACGGCTCTGGCCGGTCACTGTACTCCTGTCTCCCGAAGGGCCCCTGGGTGAGGCTCAGAGATCAGCCACTTGGCCAAGAGCCTGAGGGAAGAGAAACACCTGGACACAGGAGCAAAATGGCTGCCTCCTCCCCAAGGAGCACACTGGAGCCTCCCCCCACAATTTTTGCCTTGGTTCCTCCCCTTCCTACCTCTCAAAGTGACATCAGGGTCTCTGAACAGCACGGAGGGGAAAATCCTTGTTATTTAAGGGGACCAGGACGGCTCTGGCCGGTCACTGAACTCCTGTCTCCTTGAGCCACTGGATGAGGCCCAGAAACCAGCCACTTGGCCAACAGCCGAAGGCAAAGGAGGATTTGAGAGAAAAGCAGCCTCTGTTGCTGCCTCCACCAAGCCAAGACAAAAGAACCATTTTACAGAAGATCAGCTGGTGATGCTGGAGAACCACCTGGACACGGGGGCAAAATGGCAGCCTCCTCCCCAAAGAGCACACAGGAGTCCCCCATTCCCAGTTTTTGCCTTGGTTTCTCCTCTTCTTCCCGCTCAGAGTGAAATTGGCGTCTCTGAGCAACAAAGAGGGAAAAATCTTTGCTATTCCCAACTTCCAACAAGAGGCAGCAACTCAGATGAGAAGAAATGAAAAACATTTATTTTCAGAAAACAATTTTGCTATTCTTACAGTTTGTGTACAATGGTTAATGGGGGAAGCAGCCAGGCCAAACTGTGAATCCCCTATTCCATTTTTCTTAGAATTGACCGTTTTATTTTATTCAAAAGATTAAAATCCAAAAGAAAAGGATTGAACAGAGACAGAACAAAACTAAACAAAAACATTGAAAAAATAATTAAAAAGAAAGAAAAGGACATATTATGCCCCCCAGCTGAACACTCAGGAATCTATTGCAACAATAATAGCTTCCCTTCTTGCAAAAGAGGTCCAAAGTTTATAATCTTGTACATCTATTTGCAGCCTAACTGACCTGTCATAGATTATATATGTGAAAGGAAAAACAATGAATAGTTGAACAACAGCAAAGTTAAAATTCAAAGAACTGTTAACAGTCTGTGATTATAATTTATTCATAGAAAGTCTACACGGTTCCTTATTTATCACAAACCGCTTCAATCATTATCTCTGAGTCCAGTGTTAAATCCTTGTGTTTGGTTCTTAATTGTGAAACCTTTCCTTAGGTTTTTAATTAGAAACTTTACCAACAATTGCATCTCATTTCCAAAGTTCATAAATCTCTTGTAACTATCTCTGCCAGATTCATTGTTGAATAATTTGTGGTGGTCTCTCATGGAAAAAAGACACAACGCAAGGTTGTCCCGGGATGAGAGCCCAGAACAAACTCCAAAACCCTCTTTTATTAGAAGCAATCTTTGTTAACGTAGCAATTTTTGTTAACGTCCTATCACAAACGCATTACATCACACAACATGCACTGATCATTCGCATTAAGCATACAAGGCTGCAAAGTTTAAGTTTGCTACAGTTCTGGTTAAGAAATGGCAACAATTTGTCCTTGTTCCTTGCTCCGGCTCCGATGTGTTAGCGCGTACACAAAGAACAAAGAATCATAGATCCCACATCTCCCCTGTTTTTGTTTTTTCATACCGACGCTGTCCTCGGTAGGTTTTTGCAGACAATAGAAACTGAGCCCTTGAGGGCTTTGTCACGTCTCTACATGTCGTTAGCAGTCCAGGGAGACACTGAATACAGCAACAAAGGAAAATGAAACATACAGCAACAATGATAATGCCTATAATCATAGATCGAAGCCAAGCAGAGTTAGGAAGCCAGGACCAAAAGAATGACCCAAAATCAGAAGGGACCCCATAATTCAGCAAAGGATTCTCTCTAATGGATTCCTCCATGTGTTGTACAGTGGCCGTGATGTTAGGGGATGAATCAGTAATATACATGCAGCAGTGTGCATGTATCACAGCACAAACCCCTCCTTGCGCAGCCAGAACCACATCCACCGCATACCGGGTTTGTAACACAAATTCCCTGATATTGGCCTGTTCAGCTTCCAAAGGTTTCAAGGCTTCTATTGTATTATTAAACATTGAAATTGTCCAATTATTTAGGTTATGTAGATCTCTATAGTTCATCATAACTCCCAAGGGAGGAATTATTCCCCGAGAAATCATAGTCCAATAGTTATGATTTAATGGTGAAATTACCGGGTCAGCAGCTCTAGCATTCCGTATGCAAGCTTTTCCGAGAGATGTCGTGGTGATGTGAGAAGGAATAACATATCCAAATGTACATACCCCCTTCCATCGCGGTGGAAGCCTATTATATGCCCTCCTCCCGCACAGCAGCCACAAATCCTGACCGATGATATTTACAGTCTTGTTGTCCTGGGAGAAAATAAGCTGAGCAAGTCCCGAAATCATGTTGCAAAGAAACGGTTTGCCTCCCGTGGTTACACTTGTCGGACAGTCATTCTGTATCCGAGGGCAATTCCCAGTAACTAGCGCAGCACAGTCATATCCAGTAAAGTTGTGCGCAAATACATTAAGAGTGATATTTTAAAATGTGTTATTGCGCGTTGTATTCTGTATTGTCAATGTGTAATTACAATGGGGATAACGACCAAGATCTGTTAAATTTCCATGGCTGATGTTATGAGTCCAACATACCCCAGCAGTTTCTTGTATACGGCTGCCCAATGGAATCATGGTCATGTTCTCACCCGCAGCTTGTAACACTTGATAACTAGAAAAATCAATGTTCTTCCATTGCGATTCGTTCAAAGGAACAGCTACCAATGGCAATCCTGCGGTTTTATGTGTTTATCAGTTTTGTTCTCCAATTGAGCAATTCGAGACACATCCTTAATATAAGAGGTTTTTTTCCCACATCCCATGGTTCTTCCCTTTACACCTCTGGCTTGTGATAAGGGCGGACATGACGACCAGGAACCCAAATGACTTCATTCTTGTCTTCAACTGCTGCATAGCCACGACCCCACGTTATCAAGGAAGCTGGCCCCCTCCAAGTGGGGTCAGGTAGTTTTCTGTATAACACCAGCGGCCTCGCGCCTCCTGCAGAAGGGAAAGAAGAAAAATGCCTGCTGGCCGCCGTAGTGGCTGGTGTACCAGTCAAGTTGAGAAAATTTAAAGTATATAATGCAATATTTAAGGTATTTTGTAACCCTGGCAATCCGTGCCCCATGTCCCCTATTTTTGTTTTTTGATTGTCCAATGCGCGCTTGGGAGTCTGATTAGCGCGCTCCCCAATAGCTTGACCTGTAGAATGGTAAGGAATGCCAAATTTATGCACTATGTTCCAGGTGGAACAAAAGGTGGCAAAAGCCGAACTGGTGTATGCAGACCCATTATCAGTCTTCAGCTCCTGAGGGGAGCCCAAAATAGTAAAGGTACGCAAACAATGATTAATAACATGCTTTGTGGCTTCGCCCCTTTGACGGGTAGCCATTATGAAACCTGAATAAGTGTCAATTGAGACACGTAAATATTTCCAGGGGGAAAACCCAGGATACTGGGTGACATCCATTTGCCACAACTGGCAGCATTGCGTCCCTCTAGGGTTGACACCCTGCTTGTAAGCTGCACGTGGGACATGGTTGTATAATAGCTGCAGCCTCCTCCGCAGGAAGGCGAAACTGTTTGATAAGGGCCTTTTTATTCTGATGAAAGTAACTGTGACTATCCCATGGGGTTAAGGTTGCCATGGTTAAGCAGGAATTTTGCGATGTTGCAGCGGCATCAGCTGCATTATTTCCCTCTTGGATAATACCCAGAAAAGGCTGATGACTTCGAATATGAGCAACAAAAAGAGGATACACACATCGTTGCATAAGCTGCTGCAAAGTAAGGAATAAGCTAAGCAGGTTGTTGTCAGTAGAAGGAGAGAAATAGGCAAACTCTATGTTAATTAAGATTTGGTAAACATACAAGCTATCGACTATAAGATTAAATTTTTGTGAAGAAAAGTGCTGCAACGCCAAGATAGCCGCAGCCAATTCAGCACGCTGCGGAGAGGTTTGAAGGGGTGTAATTTTTGTGACCCATTTACCATCCTGCTGCCAAACACAGGCTCCATAATGCTTCCCACCATCAGCATACACCGTAATTGCATTAGATAATGGTTGGGCTGTAATTTTTTGTCCTGCGGATCCAAAGGGATGGAAAAGAAACAATCCTTTAAATCAATAACAATGAGATCCCAATGTCTTGGAATTAAATTCGGATTAGGTAGGCCACATTGAAGAGAGCCCATAGGTTGAATGATGGCATTGATGGCGCGCAAATCGTGCAAAAAACGCCATTTTCTGCTTTTCTTTTTTATCACAAAAACAGGGCTGTTGTACGGGCTAGTGGTAGGCTCGATATGACCCAGACCCAGCTGCTCCTGTACTAATTCATGCAAAGCAAACAATTTCTCAGTGGTTAAAGGCCATTGGTCCACCCACACAGGAACCTCGGACAATAAAGTTAATTTTAGCATCTCAATCCTGCAAAGTTATGGTGGCTCCAAATTGAGAAAGCAAATCACGGCCCCATAAATTGACATTACCAGTGGCTGAATTACAGCCTGAATTGCCCCCGGCCTCCTGTATTCATGGGTAACCACAAGCCATTTAACACTACTTTTAGCAAATTGCATACCTCCTACAGCCGGAGAATCTTCCGTAGGCCACTCTTTGGGCCATTCTTCTTGCCGAATTACTGAAACATCTGCTCCGGAATCTACAACACCGGAAAACAATTTCCCTTCTATAAGAAAATTCAACTTGGGCTGAGATGGCTTAATGTTTTTCACTAAGGCCAATAACTCTGAACAACATTCTGTAGAGCCAAAACCCCCTATCCGAGGCTTCCCTACCAACGGATTAATTGGAGTATAGGGTAACACTATCAATTGTGCAATGGAGTCTCCAGCTGCAAGATTAGCAGGTACATCTGAATAAAATTGAATTTTTATAATGTCTGTATAATCCTGATCGGGAGAGGAGGAGAGGGGAGGGGAGGGGAGGGCTTTGGGGGTCCAAGGACCAAGGGAGGGTGAGGAGACTTTGGAAATCCCTCTTCTCTCTCCTCGGTTCATCCCAAACACTGGAAGGGAAGGGATTTGGGGGGAGGGCTCGGGGAGGGGTCTTCCTGCCCCCAAACTCTGATCCTGTGGCGCCTCTCAGGCTCCGCCTGTCTTGGTCCCACTAACCCTTGGGTGCTTCTTCCCTCCTCTTTGCAGTGGAGACTCCCAGCCTAAAGAGAGAGGAAGGAAGAGGGACCAGCCTTCTCCTGAATTAGGCCAGGCTCTTCAGGCCTTTCCTGCATGCGGGAACCAGGGTAGATTTTGGGTCTTTCATCACTGCTTTTATCGCCGAATCGGTAAACTTTTTCTGTCATGATTGAGGATCAGAGGAGAAAAGGATGTATTATGTGTTAAGATTTCAAATAGGGTTTCGTAGATAATAGTTTATAATAGGTAGGTTGCATAACACCTTTAATGGGCTTTTCCTGATTAATCTTAGTGGATAGAGATTAGAGGTTAAAGATTAGAGGTTTTAGAGACGGGTTTAGAGAGAATGGGGTGAGGAATAGGATGAAGAGTTTATTGGTTTTACTTTAAGAAAGATTGATAAGTTGTAAATTTTCATTATATTTGTTGAGGATAAAGGTGGAGGTTTCTTTTTCTTGTATATCTGTTTAATGTCATCTTTGATGAAAGTGTTACTAAAAGAAGAAATGTGCATTCTGAGATTTTTGTCACTAAAATAGTTAATGCATTCTTAATTGATTATTGCACAGCTATTTGACCATATATTTGATAACGCAAAGTTTGACAAATAATGAATAAACTAAGTATATTATTTGACACTGATTTTTATATAGATTGCCATTTATGGATGTTCATGATTTAGACAAATGGAACATGAGATCAATTGCAGAGCCAGGTTGCTACGTCCTTAACAATGGCACATATATTATAAAGTTTGTCAAAATTGTTTGCTGAAAATAAATGGTCTGATTTCTTCTTACCTGACCGTTTCTGCCTCTTAGTGGAAGTTGGAGATAACAAAGATTTTCCCCTCCTTGTTGATCAGGGACCCCAATTTCGCTCCGAGTGATAGGAAGGGGAGGAATTGAGGGGAGAACTGGGGGGGCTCCTGTTTCCTCCTTTGGGGAGGAGGCGGCCATTTTGTTCCTGTCTCCAGAGGTTTCTCCTGCATCACCGGCTGATCACTTGCAAAATGGCTACTTGGCCTTGGCCTGGGTGTGGCAGCAACAGAGGCTGCTTTTCCCTCAAATCCTCCTTTGCCTCAGGTTGTTGTCCAAGTGGCTGGTCTCTGGGCCTCACTGAGGGGCTCTTTGGGAGAGAGGAGTTTAATGCCCGGCCAGAGCCGTCCTGGTCCCCTTGCAGAAGGGCGGCTTCTCTCCCTGGGCTCTCCAGGTGCTCCATCTGATGCGGTGGGCCAAGAGTGGGGAGACCCCTGATTTATGGGAAAGATGCCCCCCATATTACAGGGGATGCTTTGAGTGAAAAGGAGGGGGGCTCTGTCCTCCCCCTCCCTCTGGTCTAGCCGTCTTTGAAAGCTTAAAAAGTAAACTTGAAAGCATTTTGCAAGAATTCAGTGCATATTTCAGTCTCTTCTGCGGATTCAAAACTCTTAGAAATTTATTTCTTAATTAGAATCTATGACTCCCCATGTTGCATTCAGCAAACTGACCCGCAGTCTTCACTCCGGTCCGCGCTTCTGGCAGGAGCACGGACCACTCCCATTGGTTGATGCCATTTGACAGCCAGCTATAAAAGGAGCTATCAAATGGTATCAGCTGTTGCCGCCAGCTGACTGCCTGTTAACCCCGGCAGCCCCGGCAACCCTTTATTCACTGAATAAAGCTACTTGACTGTTCGCTCCGTGTCTGCCTCAGTGATTACCGCTGCTCCACAACACTGGCGACGAGGACGGGATACAAATAAGAGGCAGCCGGACAAGAACAGCTGAGCTCAGTCACTTTCAAAAAGAGTTGAAGCCACTACGAGCTGACTGTCACAGCCATAGACGCTATTCGCGAGCACGAAATTCAACCTTCCCACTGAGGAGACAGACACCGCCGATACGAGTTGACTTCGAACCCTGCGTTCCCGCCTTTCAGACCGACGGCCGAGACTTGGGAGTCCTATAGGAACCGTTTTGACTGCTTCCTGGACGCTATAGACCTCGCTGATGCCACAGCCCATAGGAAGAAGTCCTATTTCTTAAGCTTCTGCGGAGCCGCGGTATTTGACACCGCCATGGCGTTGGTAGCTCCGCGTTCTGTCAGGGCTATCCCATGGGAGGAGTTACAGGAGATCCTTTCCAGTCACTATTCCCCTAAGCCTTCCCAAATTGCCAGGAGACACGCCTTCAGGAGACGAATTCAGGCTGAGGGAGAGTCTTATCGGTGAATATATGGCTGCCCTGCGGTCAGCTGCCTTGCATTGTGGATTTAGAGACTATCTGGAGGATATGCTTCTAGACCAAATAGTCTGTGGGATCAGGGATCTAAGGCTACAAAGGCGATTATTAGCCAAATGGGACTTAACCCTGGCAGTAGCCATCGAAGAATCACAGGCTGCTGAGCTATTTGTGCTGTCAGCAGCAGAAATCCAGGGAAACCCCATCAGACAAAGTAGCTCAGCAATCCATTTTGACGAGGTTTCTCTAGATGAGGGCTCTGAGGAATCAAACGATATAAATCACCTCAGACAACAGAAACCCCTTCAAGAGGAAACGAGGCCAAAACCCAACCTATTCCCCCACACCCCCGGCAGCAGCCCATCTGCCTGAGCTGTGGAGGAAACCACCTCAGGGCATCGTGCAAGTTCAGGAATGCCGTTTGCTTGAATTGCCAAAGGAAGGGTCACTTAGCCAGGGTCTGCCAAGCTGGGAAAACTTTTGCACAGAGGCCTCAGACAACCCCCATCTTTCAAAGGCAAGTTGAAGGCTGTTATACTTGTTACCACTCCAATCAGACAAACAAAGGCTCTAACAAAATCAGTATTTTTGTTTCCTTAGAAGGTAAACCCTGCGGGATGGAAGGTGACACAGGCTCTGCACTATCCATCATTTCCTGGGAGACCCTAAAAAGGCTACTTCCAAGACTGTCAAAGAAGAAGCTCCTCGACTGCCACCTGACTTTGCGTGATTACCAAGGCAGAACCATCCCAGTCCTCGGAAAAGGCAAGTTTTTTTATTCAATTCAAAAACTTTAAAGGTCACTTGCTTCTAGTTGTAGTGGATGGTACCCTCCCTAGTCTGTTAGGATTAGACTGGTTCCATGCTCTTGGCCTCAACGTAACAGGCATCCACTCTATTTCAAATACTGAAGTGGATACCTTATTCAAGGATTATGCTGAGGTATTCAGCGAAGGGTTGGGGTATTACTCAGGCACCCCAATATCATTCAATATAGATCCTCAGGCAGTACCAATCCGCTTGAAGCCTCGTAGGGTACCCTTTGCAATCCGCCCCAAGTTGGATATGGAACCAGACAAATTAATCAAACAAGGGGTATTGGAGCCTGTGGACTTTGCAAAATGGGAGACCCCCATAGTTACCCCACTAAAGAAAGATGGCAGCGTGAGAATATGTGCTGATTACAAGACGTCCCTGAACAGATATCTGCAAATCAGCGCCTATCCAGTCCCTGTCATCCAGCATCTTCTTTGAGCCTGGGACTATTTTTGCAAAACTAGACATGTCACACAGGCCTATCAACAGTTCCCTGTTGATGACCAAACTGCAGAACTTCAGAGCATAGTACCGCACAGAGGCGCTTTTAAAGGCAGGTGCCCCCAGTTTGGCGTAAGTGTAGCCCTTGGGATTTTCCAATCTTTAATGGAGAGGCTACTCCAAGGACTCCCAGGCTTAGTCCCCTATTTTGACGGTATTTTAATTTCAGCCATTGACAAACCCCAATTACTACAAAGAGTCAGAGCAGTCCTTGATCGTTTCAGACAGCATGGCCTCAAGCTTTAAAAAGACAAGTGCACCATCGCCACTAAGCAAGTAGACTTTTTAGGTTATAGAATTGACGCCTCTGGTATACACCCAATTGAGTCCAAAGTCAGGGCTATCCACGAGGCACCCACACCTTCCAACAAGACTGAGCTCCAGGCCTTCTTAGGGCTTCTCAACTTCTATGCTACATTCCTCCCTCACAAGGTTTCCATTGCAGAGCCTCTGCACAGACTTTTGGACAAACAATCTCCCTGGCATTGGGGACCAAGGGAAGCCCGTGCCTTCCATGCTGTCAAATCCTTGCTCACATCCAACGCGGTGCTAATACAGTTCAGTTAACAGCTGCCTTTAGTTCTAGCTGCAGACGCTTCTCCTTTTGGCATTGTGGCTGTTTTGAGTCATAGACTACCAAATGGTTCTGAGGTACCCATTGCCTTTTTCTCCAGAACCTTTTCTTCAGCCGAGCGCAACTACAGCCAGATTGACAAAGAGGCTTTGCTTCTGTCAAAAAAAAATGTCATGAATTCCTCTATGGTCACCATTTTGAACTAATCACAGATCACAAGCCTCTGTTAGGCCTTTTATCTGGTGAGAAACAATCCCCTCAGATTTTGTCCCCAAGGATGACCAGGTGGACTTTATTTCTGGCTGCTTATTCCTACACGCTGGTTCATCGACCCGGAAAAAAACCTTTGCCACGCTGACGCTCTCAGCTGCTGCCCACTGCCTGTTCCTGTTGAAGATCCCGCACCAATTAATGCTGTTTTCGAGATCAACAATCTCCATCTTCCTATCAGTGCCC